>NC_133898.1:1115440-1302273 GCF_964199755.1 Larus michahellis | reverse complement strand
GTATAGCTGTTCTCAGTGTCTCTGAGAATTGCTCTGATTATCCGTGTGACCTCTTTGCTAAGACTCTCCAGAGAGCCGTCCTCAAAACCAACACACATCTTGACATATCTCCCTCATTGATCGCAGGGTCTCCAGGAAGGGCATTCAATGAGCCAGGAACTTTTCTGCCTACACTGTCTGCGGGCAGTTCCTCAAAACCAATATACATCCTGCTATATCTCCCACATGGAAAGTGCCAGGAGGGAAAAGTGGCGATTATGTTTAGACTTTCTCGGAACTGCTTCAAATCAACTAGATAGCTTTGTGCTGCAAATCTCCCAAGAGCCAAATGTAAAAGCAGCAAACATCTCGCTGTATGTCCCACATCCAAAGCGCCAAGAGAGAGCTTGCTCTCCCTGTCTTTGAGTACTGTTTTCACTGTCCCGGTTACCTCTTTGCTAACATTCTCTTCAGAGCTGCACTGAAACCAGGAACCACGTGGAGAAGGCACCCACACTGAAAATGCCTGGAAGGAACATTGGGGCTTCTTCTCAGTGTCTCTGATGTCGGGTTTTACTGTCCCGGGAAAGTCTCTGCTAACACCCTGAAGAGCGCTGTGCCCAATATACAGAAACGTCTTGCGGTATCTCCTACAGGGAAAGTGCCAAGAGGGAATTGTCGAGCTTGTTCTCAGTGTCTCTGAGAATTGCTCTGATTATCCATGTTACCTCTTTGCTAAGACTCTCCAGAGAGCCGTCCTCAAAACCAACACACATCTTGACATATCTCCCACATTGATCGCAGTGTCTCCAGGAACGGCATTCGAGGAGCCAGGAACTTTTCTGCCTACACTGTCTGCGGACAGTTCCTCAAAAGCAATATACATCCTGCTATATCTCCCACATGGAAAGTGCCAGGAGGGAAAAGTGGGGATTATGTTTAGACTTTCTCAGAACTGCTTCAAATCAACTAGATAGCTTTGTGCTTGCAAATCTCCCAAGAGCCAAATGTAAAAGCAGCAAACATCTCGCTGTATGTCCCACATCCAAAGCGCCAAGAGAGAGCTTGCTCTCCTTGTCTTTGAGTACTGTTTTCACTGTCCCGGTTACCTCTTTGCTAACATTCTCTTCAGAGCTGCACTGAAACCAGGAACCACGTGGAGAAGGCACCCACACTGAAAATGCCTGGAAGGAACATTGGGGCTTCTTCTCAGTGTCTCTGATGTCGGGTTTTACTGTCCCGGGAAAGTCTCTGCTAACACCCTGCAGAGCGCCGTGCCCAATATACAGAAACGTCTTGCGGTATCTCCTACAGGGAAAGTGCCAAGAGGGAATTGTCGAGCTCGTTCTCAGTGTCTCTGAGAATTGCTCTGATTATCCGTGTGACCTCTTTGCTAAGACTCTCCAGAGAGCCGTCCTCAAAACCAACACACATCTTGACATATCTCCCTCATTGATCGCAGGGTCTCCAGGAACGGCATTCAATGAGCCAGGAACTTTTCTCCCTACACTGTCCATTGAGTTGTCCTCAAAAGCAATATACATCCTGCTATACCTGCTACATGGGAAGTGCCAGGTGGGAAATGTAGAGCTTGTTCTCCCTGTCTTTGAGTACTGCTTTCTACTCTCCCCGTTACCTCTTTGCTAACATTCTCTCGAGAGAGAGTTGTGCTCAAAAGCAAAGCACATATCAAGACCTATCTCCACATGGAAAGTGCCAGCAGGGAAAGGTGGGGACTATTCTTGGACTCGATAGGAACTGCTTCAAGTCACCTAATTCTCTCTCTGCCTACTCTCGCCATAAAGCTAGGCACAAAACCAACCAACACTCTTCTTGCTGTACCTCCAACATGGAAAGAGCCAGGAGGGAATTGTAGGGCTTGTTTCTCAGTGTCTCCAATAACGGCATTCAGTGTGCCACCAACTTTTTCTTCTACACCCTCCAGGAGTTCTCCTCAAAATCCATAAACGTCTTGTTATACGTAAAACAAGCAAAGGGCCCAAAGCGAATTGTATAGCTGTTCTCAGTGTCTCTGAGAATTGCTCTGATTATCCGTGTGACCTCTTTGCTAAGACTCTCCAGAGAGCCGTCCTCAAAACCAACACACATCTTGACATATCTCCCACATTGATCGCAGTGTCTCCAGGAACGGCATTCGAGGAGCCAGGAACTTTTCTGCCTACACTGTCTGCGGGCAGTTCCTCAAAACCAATATACATCCTGCTATATCTCCCACATGGAAAGTGCCAGGAGGGAAAAGTGGCGATTATGTTTAGACTTTCTCGGAACTGCTTCAAATCAACTAGATAGCTTTGTGCTGCAAATCTCCCAAGAGCCAAATGTAAAAGCAGCAAACATCTCGCTGTATGTCCCACATCCAAAGCGCCAAGAGAGAGCTTGCTCTCCCTGTCTTTGAGTACTGTTTTCACTGTCCCGGTTACCTCTTTGCTAACATTCTCTTCAGAGCTGCACTGAAACCAGGAACCACGTGGAGAAGGCACCCACACTGAAAATGCCTGGAAGGAACATTGGGGCTTCTTCTCAGTGTCTCTGATGTCGGGTTTTACTGTCCCGGGAAAGTCTCTGCTAACACCCTGCAGAGCGCCGTGCCCAATATACAGAAACGTCTTGCGGTATCTCCTACAGGGAAAGTGCCAAGAGGGAATTGTCGAGCTCGTTCTCAGTGTCTCTGAGAATTGCTCTGATTATCCGTGTGACCTCTTTGCTAAGACTCTCCAGAGAGCCGTCCTCAAAACCAACACACATCTTGACATATCTCCCTCATTGATGGCAGGGTCTCCAGGAACGGCATTCAATGAGCCAGGAACTTTTCTCCCTACACTGTCCATTGAGTTGTCCTCAAAAGCAATATACATCCTGCTATACCTGCTACATGGGAAGTGCCAGGTGGGAAATGTAGAGCTTGTTCTCCCTGTCTTTGAGTACTGCTTTCTACTCTCCCCGTTACCTCTTTGCTAACATTCTCTCGAGAGAGTTGTGCTCAAAAGCAAAGCACATATCAAGACCTATCTCCACATGGAAAGTGCCAGCAGGGAAAGGTGGGGACTATTCTTGGACTCGATAGGAACTGCTTCAAGTCACCTAATTCTCTCTCTGCCTACTCTCGCCATAAAGCTAGGCACAAAACCAACCAACACTCTTCTTGCTGTACCTCCAACATGGAAAGAGCCAGGAGGGAATTGTAGGGCTTGTTTCTCAGTGTCTCCAATAACGGCATTCAGTGTGCCACCAACTTTTTCTTCTACACCCTCCAGGAGTTCTCCTCAAAATCCATAAACGTCTTGTTATACGTAAAACAAGCAAAGGGCCCAAAGCGAATTGTATAGCTGTTCTCAGTGTCTCTGAGAATTGCTCTGATTATCCGTGTGACCTCTTTGCTAAGACTCTCCAGAGAGCCGTCCTCAAAACCAACACACATCTTGACATATCTCCCACATTGATCGCAGTGTCTCCAGGAACGGCATTCGAGGAGCCAGGAACTTTTCTGCCTACACTGTCTGCGGGCAGTTCCTCAAAACCAATATACATCCTGCTATATCTCCCACATGGAAAGTGCCAGGAGGGAAAAGTGGCGATTATGTTTAGACTTTCTCGGAACTGCTTCAAATCAACTAGATAGCTTTGTGCTGCAAATCTCCCAAGAGCCAAATGTAAAAGCAGCAAACATCTCGCTGTATGTCCCACATCCAAAGCGCCAAGAGAGAGCTTGCTCTCCCTGTCTTTGAGTACTGTTTTCACTGTCCCGGTTCCCTCTTTGCTAACATTCTCTTCAGAGCTGCACTGAAACCAGGAACCACGTGGAGAAGGCACCCACACTGAAAATGCCTGGAAGGAACATTGGGGCTTCTTCTCAGTGTCTCTGATGTCGGGTTTTACTGTCCCGGGAAAGTCTCTGCTAACACCCTGCAGAGCGCCGTGCCCAATATACAGAAACGTCTTGCGGTATCTCCTACAGGGAAAGTGCCAAGAGGGAATTGTCGAGCTCGTTCTCAGTGTCTCTGAGAATTGCTCTGATTATCCGTGTGACCTCTTTGCTAAGACTCTCCAGAGAGCCGTCCTCAAAACCAACACACATCTTGACATATCTCCCTCATTGATCGCAGGGTCTCCAGGAACGGCATTCAATGAGCCAGGAACTTTTCTCCCTACACTGTCCATTGAGTTGTCCTCAAAAGCAATATACATCCTGCTATACCTGCTACATGGGAAGTGCCAGGTGGGAAATGTAGAGCTTGTTCTCCCTGTCTTTGAGTACTGCTTTCTACTCTCCCCGTTACCTCTTTGCTAACATTCTCGAGAGAGAGTTGTGCTCAAAAGCAAAGCACATATCAAGACCTATCTCCACATGGAAAGTGCCAGCAGGGAAAGGTGGGGACTATTCTTGGACTCGATAGGAACTGCTTCAAGTCACCTAATTCTCTCTCTGCCTACTCTCGCCATAAAGCTAGGCACAAAACCAACCAACACTCTTCTTGCTGTACCTCCAACATGGAAAGAGCCAGGAGGGAATTGTAGGGCTTGTTTCTCAGTGTCTCCAATAACGGCATTCAGTGTGCCACCAACTTTTTCTTCTACACCCTCCAGGAGTTCTCCTCAAAATCCATAAACGTCTTGTTATACGTAAAACAAGCAAAGGGCCCAAAGCGAATTGTATAGCTGTTCTCAGTGTCTCTGAGAATTGCTCTGATTATCCGTGTGACCTCTTTGCTAAGACTCTCCAGAGAGCCGTCCTCAAAACCAACACACATCTTGACATATCTCCCACATTGATCGCAGTGTCTCCAGGAACGGCATTCGAGGAGCCAGGAACTTTTCTGCCTACACTGTCTGCGGACAGTTCCTCAAAACCAATCTACATCCTGCTATATCTCCCACATGGAAAGTGCCAGGAGGGAAAAGTGGCGATTATGTTTAGACTTTCTCAGAACTGCTTCAAATCAACTAGATAGCTTTGTGCTGCAAATCTCCCAAGAGCCAAATGTAAAAGCAGCAAACATCTCGCTGTATGTCCCACATCCAAAGCGCCAAGAGAGAGCTTGCTCTCCCTGTCTTTGAGTACTGTTTTCACTGTCCCGGTTACCTCTTTGCTAACATTCTCTTCAGAGCTGCACTGAAACCAGGAACCACGTGGAGAAGGCACCCACACTGAAAATGCCTGGAAGGAACATTGGGGCTTCTTCTCAGTGTCTCTGATGTCGGGTTTTACTGTCCCGGGAAAGTCTCTGCTAACACCCTGCAGAGCGCCGTGCCCAATATACAGAAACGTCTTGCGGTATCTCCTACAGGGAAAGTGCCAAGAGGGAATTGTCGAGCTCGTTCTCAGTGTCTCTGAGAATTGCTCTGATTATCCGTGTGACCTCTTTGCTAAGACTCTCCAGAGAGCCGTCCTCAAAACCAACACACATCTTGACATATCTCCCTCATTGATCGCAGGGTCTCCAGGAACGGCATTCAATGAGCCAGGAACTTTTCTCCCTACACTGTCCATTGAGTTGTCCTCAAAAGCAATATACATCCTGCTATACCTGCTACATGGGAAGTGCCAGGTGGGAAATGTAGAGCTTGTTCTCCCTGTCTTTGAGTACTGCTTTCTACTCTCCCCGTTACCTCTTTGCTAACATTCTCTCGAGAGAGTTGTGCTCAAAAGCAAAGCACATATATCAAGACCTATCTCCACATGGAAAGTGCCAGCAGGGAAAGGTGGGGACTATTCTTGGACTCGATAGGAACTGCTTCAAGTCACCTAATTCTCTCTCTGCCTACTCTCGCCATAAAGCTAGGCACAAAACCAACCAACACTCTTCTTGCTGTACCTCCAACATGGAAAGAGCCAGGAGGGAATTGTAGGGCTTGTTTCTCAGTGTCTCCAATAACGGCATTCAGTGTGCCACCAACTTTTTCTTCTACACCCTCCAGGAGTTCTCCTCAAAATCCATAAACGTCTTGTTATACGTAAAACAAGCAAAGGGCCCAAAGCGAATTGTATAGCTGTTCTCAGTGTCTCTGAGAATTGCTCTGATTATCCGTGTGACCTCTTTGCTAAGACTCTCCAGAGAGCCGTCCTCAAAACCAACACACATCTTGACATATCTCCCACATTGATCGCAGTGTCTCCAGGAACGGCATTCGAGGAGCCAGGAACTTTTCTGCCTACACTGTCTGCGGGCAGTTCCTCAAAACCAATATAGATCCTGCTATATCTCCCACATGGAAAGTGCCAGGAGGGAAAAGTGGCGATTATGTTTAGACTTTCTCGGAACTGCTTCAAATCAACTAGATAGCTTTGTGCTGCAAATCTCCCAAGAGCCAAATGTAAAAGCAGCAAACATCTCGCTGTATGTCCCACATCCAAAGCGCCAAGAGAGAGCTTGCTCTCCCTGTCTTTGAGTACTGTTTTCACTGTCCCGGTTACCTCTTTGCTAACATTCTCTTCAGAGCTGCACTGAAACCAGGAACCACGTGGAGAAGGCACCCACACTGAAAATGCCTGGAAGGAACATTGGGGCTTCTTCTCAGTGTCTCTGATGTCGGGTTTTACTGTCCCGGGAAAGTCTCTGCTAACACCCTGCAGAGCGCCGTGCCCAATATACAGAAACGTCTTGCGGTATCTCCTACAGGGAAAGTGCCAAGAGGGAGTTGTCGAGCTCGTTCTCAGTGTCTCTGAGAATTGCTCTGATTATCCGTGTGACCTCTTTGCTAAGACTCTCCAGAGAGCCGTCCTCAAAACCAACACACATCTTGACATATCTCCCTCATTGATCGCAGGGTCTCCAGGAACGGCATTCAATGAGCCAGGAACTTTTCTCCCTACACTGTCCATTGAGTTGTCCTCAAAAGCAATATACATCCTGCTATACCTGCTACATGGGAAGTGCCAGGTGGGAAATGTAGAGCTTGTTCTCCCTGTCTTTGAGTACTGCTTTCTACTCTCACCGTTACCTTTTGCTAACATTCTCTCGAGAGAGAGTTGTGCTCAAAAGCAAAGCACATATCAAGACCTATCTCCACATGGAAAGTGCCAGCAGGGAAAGGTGGGGACTATTCTTGGACTCGATAGGAACTGCTTCAAGTCACCTAATTCTCTCTCTGCCTACTCTTGCCATAAAGCTAGGCACAAAACCAACCAACAATCTTCTTGCTGTACCTCCAACATGGAAAGAGCCAGGAGGGAATTGTAGGGCTTGTTTCTCAGTGTCTCCAATAACGGCATTCAGTGTGCCACCAACTTTTTCTTCTACACCCTCCAGGAGTTCTCCTCAAAATCCATAAACGTCTTGTTATACGTAAAACAAGCAAAGGGCCCAAAGCGAATTGTATAGCTGTTCTCAGTGTCTCTGAGAATTGCTCTGATTATCCGTGTGACCTCTTTGCTAAGACTCTCCAGAGAGCCGTCCTCAAAACCAACACACATCTTGACATATCTCCCACATTGATCGCAGTGTCTCAAGGAACGGCATTCGAGGAGCCAGGAACTTTTCTGCCTACACTGTCTGCGGGCAGTTCCTCAAAACCAATATACATCCTGCTATATCTCCCACATGGAAAGTGCCGGGAGGGAAAAGTGGCGATTATGTTTAGACTTTCTCGGAACTGCTTCAAATCAACTAGATAGCTTTGTGCTGCAAATCTCCCAAGAGCCAAATGTAAAAGCAGCAAACATCTCGCTGTATGTCCCACATCCAAAGCGCCAAGAGAGAGCTTGCTCTCCCTGTCTTTGAGTACTGTTTTCACTGTCCCGGTTACCTCTTTGCTAACATTCTCTTCAGAGCTGCACTGAAACCAGGAACCACGTGGAGAAGGCACCCACACTGAAAATGCCTGGAAGGAACATTGGGGCTTCTTCTCAGTGTCTCTGATGTCGGGTTTTACTGTCCCGGGAAAGTCTCTGCTAACACCCTGCAGAGCGCCGTGCCCAATATACAGAAACGTCTTGCGGTATCTCCTACAGGGAAAGTGCCAAGAGGGAATTGTCGAGCTCGTTCTCAGTGTCTCTGAGAATTGCTCTGATTATCCGTGTGACCTCTTTGCTAAGACTCTCCAGAGAGCCGTCCTCAAAACCAACACACATCTTGACATATCTCCCTCATTGATCGCAGGGTCTCCAGGAACGGCATTCAATGAGCCAGGAACTTTTCTCCCTACACTGTCCATTGAGTTGTCCTCAAAAGCAATATACATCCTGCTATACCTGCTACATGGGAAGTGCCAGGTGGGAAATGTAGAGCTTGTTCTCCCTGTCTTTGAGTACTGCTTTCTACTCTCACCGTTACCTTTTGCTAACATTCTCTCGAGAGAGAGTTGTGCTCAAAAGCAAAGCACATATCAAGACCTATCTCCACATGGAAAGTGCCAGCAGGGAAAGGTGGGGACTATTCTTGGACTCGATAGGAACTGCTTCAAGTCACCTAATTCTCTCTCTGCCTACTCTCGCCATAAAGCTAGGCACAAAACCAACCAACAATCTTCTTGCTGTACCTCCAACATGGAAAGAGCCAGGAGGGAATTGTAGGGCTTGTTTCTCAGTGTCTCCAATAACGGCATTCAGTGTGCCACCAACTTTTTCTTCTACACCCTCCAGGAGTTCTCCTCAAAATCCATAAACGTCTTGTTATACGTAAAACAAGCAAAGGGCCCAAAGCGAATTGTATAGCTGTTCTCAGTGTCTCTGAGAATTGCTCTGATTATCCGTGTGACCTCTTTGCTAAGACTCTCCAGAGAGCCGTCCTCAAAACCAACACACATCTTGACATATCTCCCACATTGATCGCAGTGTCTCAAGGAACGGCATTCGAGGAGCCAGGAACTTTTCTGCCTACACTGTCTGCGGACAGTTCCTCAAAACCAATATACATCCTGCTATATCTCCCACATGGAAAGTGCCAGGAGGGAAAAGTGGCGATTATGTTTAGACTTTCTCGGAACTGCTTCAAATCAACTAGATAGCTTTGTGCTGCAAATCTCCCAAGAGCCAAATGTAAAAGCAGCAAACATCTCGCTGTATGTCCCACATCCAAAGCGCCAAGAGAGAGCTTGCTCTCCCTGTCTTTGAGTACTGTTTTCACTGTCCCGGTTACCTCTTTGCTAACATTCTCTTCAGAGCTGCACTGAAACCAGGAACCACGTGGAGAAGGCACCCACACTGAAAATGCCTGGAAGGAACATTGGGGCTTCTTCTCAGTGTCTCTGATGTCGGGTTTTACTGTCCCGGGAAAGTCTCTGCTAACACCCTGCAGAGCGCCGTGCCCAATATACAGAAACGTCTTGCGGTATCTCCTACAGGGAAAGTGCCAAGAGGGAATTGTCGAGCTCGTTCTCAGTGTCTCTGAGAATTGCTCTGATTATCCGTGTGACCTCTTTGCTAAGACTCTCCAGAGAGCCGTCCTCAAAACCAACACACATCTTGACATATCTCCCTCATTGATCGCAGGGTCTCCAGGAACGGCATTCAATGAGCCAGGAACTTTTCTCCCTACACTGTCCATTGAGTTGTCCTCAAAAGCAATATACATCCTGCTATACCTGCTACATGGGAAGTGCCAGGTGGGAAATGTAGAGCTTGTTCTCCCTGTCTTTGAGTACTGCTTTCTACTCTCACCGTTACCTTTTGCTAACATTCTCTCGAGAGAGAGTTGTGCTCAAAAGCAAAGCACATATCAAGACCTATCTCCACATGGAAAGTGCCAGCAGGGAAAGGTGGGGACTATTCTTGGACTCGATAGGAACTGCTTCAAGTCACCTAATTCTCTCTCTGCCTACTCTCGCCATAAAGCTAGGCACAAAACCAACCAACAATCTTCTTGCTGTACCTCCAACATGGAAAGAGCCAGGAGGGAATTGTAGGGCTTGTTTCTCAGTGTCTCCAATAACGGCATTCAGTGTGCCACCAACTTTTTCTTCTACACCCTCCAGGAGTTCTCCTCAAAATCCATAAACGTCTTGTTATACGTAAAACAAGCAAAGGGCCCAAAGCGAATTGTATAGCTGTTCTCAGTGTCTCTGAGAATTGCTCTGATTATCCGTGTGACCTCTTTGCTAAGACTCTCCAGAGAGCCGTCCTCAAAACCAACACACATCTTGACATATCTCCCACATTGATCGCAGTGTCTCAAGGAACGGCATTCGAGGAGCCAGGAACTTTTCTGCCTACACTGTCTGCGGACAGTTCCTCAAAACCAATATACATCCTGCTATATCTCCCACATGGAAAGTGCCAGGAGGGAAAAGTGGCGATTATGTTTAGACTTTCTCGGAACTGCTTCAAATCAACTAGATAGCTTTGTGCTGCAAATCTCCCAAGAGCCAAATGTAAAAGCAGCAAACATCTCGCTGTATGTCCCACATCCAAAGCGCCAAGAGAGAGCTTGCTCTCCCTGTCTTTGAGTACTGTTTTCACTGTCCCGGTTACCTCTTTGCTAACATTCTCTTCAGAGCTGCACTGAAACCAGGAACCACGTGGAGAAGGCACCCACACTGAAAATGCCTGGAAGGAACATTGGGGCTTCTTCTCAGTGTCTCTGATGTCGGGTTTTACTGTCCCGGGAAAGTCTCTGCTAACACCCTGCAGAGCGCCGTGCCCAATATACAGAAACGTCTTGCGGTATCTCCTACAGGGAAAGTGCCAAGAGGGAATTGTCGAGCTCGTTCTCAGTGTCTCTGAGAATTGCTCTGATTATCCGTGTGACCTCTTTGCTAAGACTCTCCAGAGAGCCGTCCTCAAAACCAACACACATCTTGACATATCTCCCTCATTGATCGCAGGGTCTCCAGGAACGGCATTCAATGAGCCAGGAACTTTTCTCCCTACACTGTCCATTGAGTTGTCCTCAAAAGCAATATACATCCTGCTATACCTGCTACATGGGAAGTGCCAGGTGGGAAATGTAGAGCTTGTTCTCCCTGTCTTTGAGTACTGCTTTCTACTCTCACCGTTACCTTTTGCTAACATTCTCTCGAGAGAGAGTTGTGCTCAAAAGCAAAGCACATATCAAGACCTATCTCCACATGGAAAGTGCCAGCAGGGAAAGGTGGGGACTATTCTTGGACTCGATAGGAACTGCTTCAAGTCACCTAATTCTCTCTCTGCCTACTCTCGCCATAAAGCTAGGCACAAAACCAACCAACACTCTTCTTGCTGTACCTCCAACATGGAAAGAGCCAGGAGGGAATTGTAGGGCTTGTTTCTCAGTGTCTCCAATAACGGCATTCAGTGTGCCACCAACTTTTTCTTCTACACCCTCCAGGAGTTCTCCTCAAAATCCATAAACGTCTTGTTATACGTAAAACAAGCAAAGGGCCCAAAGCGAATTGTATAGCTGTTCTCAGTGTCTCTGAGAATTGCTCTGATTATCCGTGTTACCTCTTTGCTAAGACTCTCCAGAGAGCCGTCCTCAAAACCAACACACATCTTGACATATCTCCCACATTGATCGCAGTGTCTCCAGGAACGGCATTCGAGGAGCCAGGAACTTTTCTGCCTACACTGTCTGCGGGCAGTTCCTCAAAACCAATCTACATCCTGCTATATCTCCCACATGGAAAGTGCCAGGAGGGAAAAGTGGCGATTATGTTTAGACTTTCTCGGAACTGCTTCAAATCAACTAGATAGCTTTGTGCTGCAAATCTCCCAAGAGCCAAATGTAAAAGCAGCAAACATCTCGCTGTATGTCCCACATCCAAAGCGCCAAGAGAGAGCTTGCTCTCCCTGTCTTTGAGTACTGTTTTCACTGTCCCGGTTACCTCTTTGCTAACATTCTCTTCAGAGCTGCACTGAAACCAGGAACCACGTGGAGAAGGCACCCACACTGAAAATGCCTGGAAGGAACATTGGGGCTTCTTCTCAGTGTCTCTGATGTCGGGTTTTACTGTCCCGGGAAAGTCTCTGCTAACACCCTGCAGAGCGCCGTGCCCAATATACAGAAACGTCTTGCGGTATCTCCTACAGGGAAAGTGCCAAGAGGGAATTGTCGAGCTCGTTCTCAGTGTCTCTGAGAATTGCTCTGATTATCCGTGTGACCTCTTTGCTAAGACTCTCCAGAGAGCCGTCCTCAAAACCAACACACATCTTGACATATCTCCCTCATTGATCGCAGGGTCTCCAGGAACGGCATTCAATGAGCCAGGAACTTTTCTCCCTACACTGTCCATTGAGTTGTCCTCAAAAGCAATATACCTCCTGCTATACCTGCTACATGGGAAGTGCCAGGTGGGAAATGTAGAGCTTGTTCTCCCTGTCTTTGAGTACTGCTTTCTACTCTCCCCGTTACCTCTTTGCTAACATTCTCTCGAGAGAGTTGTGCTCAAAAGCAAAGCACATATCAAGACCTATCTCCACATGGAAAGTGCCAGCAGGGAAAGGTGGGGACTATTCTTGGACTCGATAGGAACTGCTTCAAGTCACCTAATTCTCTCTCTGCCTACTCTCGCCATAAAGCTAGGCACAAAACCAACCAACACTCTTCTTGCTGTACCTCCAACATGGAAAGAGCCAGGAGGGAATTGTAGGGCTTGTTTCTCAGTGTCTCCAATAACGGCATTCAGTGTGCCACCAACTTTTTCTTCTACACCCTCCAGGAGTTCTCCTCAAAATCCATAAACGTCTTGTTATACGTAAAACAAGCAAAGGGCCCAAAGCGAATTGTATAGCTGTTCTCAGTGTCTCTGAGAATTGCTCTGATTATCCGTGTGACCTCTTTGCTAAGACTCTCCAGAGAGCCGTCCTCAAAACCAACACACATCTTGACATATCTCCCACATTGATCGCAGTGTCTCCAGGAACGGCATTCGAGGAGCCAGGAACTTTTCTGCCTACACTGTCTGCGGGCAGTTCCTCAAAACCAATATACATCCTGCTATATCTCCCACATGGAAAGTGCCGGGAGGGAAAAGTGGCGATTATGTTTAGACTTTCTCGGAACTGCTTCAAATCAACTAGATAGCTTTGTGCTGCAAATCTCCCAAGAGCCAAATGTAAAAGCAGCAAACATCTCGCTGTATGTCCCACATCCAAAGCGCCAAGAGAGAGCTTGCTCTCCCTGTCTTTGAGTACTGTTTTCACTGTCCCGGTTACCTCTTTGCTAACATTCTCTTCAGAGCTGCACTGAAACCAGGAACCACGTGGAGAAGGCACCCACACTGAAAATGCCTGGAAGGAACATTGGGGCTTCTTCTCAGTGTCTCTGATGTCGGGTTTTACTGTCCCGGGAAAGTCTCTGCTAACACCCTGCAGAGCGCCGTGCCCAATATACAGAAACGTCTTGCGGTATCTCCTACAGGGAAAGTGCCAAGAGGGAATTGTCGAGCTCGTTCTCAGTGTCTCTGAGAATTGCTCTGATTATCCGTGTGACCTCTTTGCTAAGACTCTCCAGAGAGCCGTCCTCAAAACCAACACACATCTTGACATATCTCCCTCATTGATCGCAGGGTCTCCAGGAACGGCATTCAATGAGCCAGGAACTTTTCTCCCTACACTGTCCATTGAGTTGTCCTCAAAAGCAATATACATCCTGCTATACCTGCTACATGGGAAGTGCCAGGTGGGAAATGTAGAGCTTGTTCTCCCTGTCTTTGAGTACTGCTTTCTACTCTCCCCGTTACCTCTTTGCTAACATTCTCTCGAGAGAGTTGTGCTCAAAAGCAAAGCACATATCAAGACCTATCTCCACATGGAAAGTGCCAGCAGGGAAAGGTGGGGACTATTCTTGGACTCGATAGGAACTGCTTCAAGTCACCTAATTCTCTCTCTGCCTACTCTCGCCATAAAGCTAGGCACAAAACCAACCAACACTCTTCTTGCTGTACCTCCAACATGGAAAGAGCCAGGAGGGAATTGTAGGGCTTGTTTCTCAGTGTCTCCAATAACGGCATTCAGTGTGCCACCAACTTTTTCTTCTACACCCTCCAGGAGTTCTCCTCAAAATCCATAAACGTCTTGTTATACGTAAAACAAGCAAAGGGCCCAAAGCGAATTGTATAGCTGTTCTCAGTGTCTCTGAGAATTGCTCTGATTATCCGTGTGACCTCTTTGCTAAGACTCTCCAGAGAGCCGTCCTCAAAACCAACACACATCTTGACATATCTCCCACATTGATCGCAGTGTCTCAAGGAACGGCATTCGAGGAGCCAGGAACTTTTCTGCCTACACTGTCTGCGGGCAGTTCCTCAAAACCAATATACATCCTGCTATATCTCCCACATGGAAAGTGCCGGGAGGGAAAAGTGGCGATTATGTTTAGACTTTCTCGGAACTGCTTCAAATCAACTAGATAGCTTTGTGCTGCAAATCTCCCAAGAGCCAAATGTAAAAGCAGCAAACATCTCGCTGTATGTCCCACATCCAAAGCGCCAAGAGAGAGCTTGCTCTCCCTGTCTTTGAGTACTGTTTTCACTGTCCCGGTTACCTCTTTGCTAACATTCTCTTCAGAGCTGCACTGAAACCAGGAACCACGTGGAGAAGGCACCCACACTGAAAATGCCTGGAAGGAACATTGGGGCTTCTTCTCAGTGTCTCTGATGTCGGGTTTTACTGTCCCGGGAAAGTCTCTGCTAACACCCTGCAGAGCGCCGTGCCCAATATACAGAAACGTCTTGCGGTATCTCCTACAGGGAAAGTGCCAAGAGGGAATTGTCGAGCTCGTTCTCAGTGTCTCTGAGAATTGCTCTGATTATCCGTGTGACCTCTTTGCTAAGACTCTCCAGAGAGCCGTCCTCAAAACCAACACACATCTTGACATATCTCCCTCATTGATCGCAGGGTCTCCAGGAACGGCATTCAATGAGCCAGGAACTTTTCTCCCTACACTGTCCATTGAGTTGTCCTCAAAAGCAATATACATCCTGCTATACCTGCTACATGGGAAGTGCCAGGTGGGAAATGTAGAGCTTGTTCTCCCTGTCTTTGAGTACTGCTTTCTACTCTCACCGTTACCTTTTGCTAACATTCTCTCGAGAGAGAGTTGTGCTCAAAAGCAAAGCACATATCAAGACCTATCTCCACATGGAAAGTGCCAGCAGGGAAAGGTGGGGACTATTCTTGGACTCGATAGGAACTGCTTCAAGTCACCTAATTCTCTCTCTGCCTACTCTCGCCATAAAGCTAGGCACAAAACCAACCAACACTCTTCTTGCTGTACCTCCAACATGGAAAGAGCCAGGAGGGAATTGTAGGGCTTGTTTCTCAGTGTCTCCAATAACGGCATTCAGTGTGCCACCAACTTTTTCTTCTACACCCTCCAGGAGTTCTCCTCAAAATCCATAAACGTCTTGTTATACGTAAAACAAGCAAAGGGCCCAAAGCGAATTGTATAGCTGTTCTCAGTGTCTCTGAGAATTGCTCTGATTATCCGTGTGACCTCTTTGCTAAGACTCTCCAGAGAGCCGTCCTCAAAACCAACACACATCTTGACATATCTCCCACATTGATCGCAGTGTCTCAAGGAACGGCATTCGAGGAGCCAGGAACTTTTCTGCCTACACTGTCTGCGGACAGTTCCTCAAAACCAATATACATCCTGCTATATCTCCCACATGGAAAGTGCCAGGAGGGAAAAGTGGCGATTATGTTTAGACTTTCTCGGAACTGCTTCAAATCAACTAGATAGCTTTGTGCTGCAAATCTCCCAAGAGCCAAATGTAAAAGCAGCAAACATCTCGCTGTATGTCCCACATCCAAAGCGCCAAGAGAGAGCTTGCTCTCCCTGTCTTTGAGTACTGTTTTCACTGTCCCGGTTACCTCTTTGCTAACATTCTCTTCAGAGCTGCACTGAAACCAGGAACCACGTGGAGAAGGCACCCACACTGAAAATGCCTGGAAGGAACATTGGGGCTTCTTCTCAGTGTCTCTGATGTCGGGTTTTACTGTCCCGGGAAAGTCTCTGCTAACACCCTGCAGAGCGCCGTGCCCAATATACAGAAACGTCTTGCGGTATCTCCTACAGGGAAAGTGCCAAGAGGGAATTGTCGAGCTCGTTCTCAGTGTCTCTGAGAATTGCTCTGATTATCCGTGTGACCTCTTTGCTAAGACTCTCCAGAGAGCCGTCCTCAAAACCAACACACATCTTGACATATCTCCCTCATTGATCGCAGGGTCTCCAGGAACGGCATTCAATGAGCCAGGAACTTTTCTCCCTACACTGTCCATTGAGTTGTCCTCAAAAGCAATATACATCCTGCTATACCTGCTACATGGGAAGTGCCAGGTGGGAAATGTAGAGCTTGTTCTCCCTGTCTTTGAGTACTGCTTTCTACTCTCACCGTTACCTTTTGCTAACATTCTCTCGAGAGAGAGTTGTGCTCAAAAGCAAAGCACATATCAAGACCTATCTCCACATGGAAAGTGCCAGCAGGGAAAGGTGGGGACTATTCTTGGACTCGATAGGAACTGCTTCAAGTCACCTAATTCTCTCTCTGCCTACTCTCGCCATAAAGCTAGGCACAAAACCAACCAACAATCTTCTTGCTGTACCTCCAACATGGAAAGAGCCAGGAGGGAATTGTAGGGCTTGTTTCTCAGTGTCTCCAATAACGGCATTCAGTGTGCCACCAACTTTTTCTTCTACACCCTCCAGGAGTTCTCCTCAAAATCCATAAACGTCTTGTTATACGTAAAACAAGCAAAGGGCCCAAAGCGAATTGTATAGCTGTTCTCAGTGTCTCTGAGAATTGCTCTGATTATCCGTGTGACCTCTTTGCTAAGACTCTCCAGAGAGCCGTCCTCAAAACCAACACACATCTTGACATATCTCCCACATTGATCGCAGTGTCTCAAGGAACGGCATTCGAGGAGCCAGGAACTTTTCTGCCTACACTGTCTGCGGACAGTTCCTCAAAACCAATATACATCCTGCTATATCTCCCACATGGAAAGTGCCAGGAGGGAAAAGTGGCGATTATGTTTAGACTTTCTCGGAACTGCTTCAAATCAACTAGATAGCTTTGTGCTGCAAATCTCCCAAGAGCCAAATGTAAAAGCAGCAAACATCTCGCTGTATGTCCCACATCCAAAGCGCCAAGAGAGAGCTTGCTCTCCCTGTCTTTGAGTACTGTTTTCACTGTCCCGGTTACCTCTTTGCTAACATTCTCTTCAGAGCTGCACTGAAACCAGGAACCACGTGGAGAAGGCACCCACACTGAAAATGCCTGGAAGGAACATTGGGGCTTCTTCTCAGTGTCTCTGATGTCGGGTTTTACTGTCCCGGGAAAGTCTCTGCTAACACCCTGCAGAGCGCCGTGCCCAATATACAGAAACGTCTTGCGGTATCTCCTACAGGGAAAGTGCCAAGAGGGAATTGTCGAGCTCGTTCTCAGTGTCTCTGAGAATTGCTCTGATTATCCGTGTGACCTCTTTGCTAAGACTCTCCAGAGAGCCGTCCTCAAAACCAACACACATCTTGACATATCTCCCTCATTGATCGCAGGGTCTCCAGGAACGGCATTCAATGAGCCAGGAACTTTTCTCCCTACACTGTCCATTGAGTTGTCCTCAAAAGCAATATACATCCTGCTATACCTGCTACATGGGAAGTGCCAGGTGGGAAATGTAGAGCTTGTTCTCCCTGTCTTTGAGTACTGCTTTCTACTCTCACCGTTACCTTTTGCTAACATTCTCTCGAGAGAGAGTTGTGCTCAAAAGCAAAGCACATATCAAGACCTATCTCCACATGGAAAGTGCCAGCAGGGAAAGGTGGGGACTATTCTTGGACTCGATAGGAACTGCTTCAAGTCACCTAATTCTCTCTCTGCCTACTCTCGCCATAAAGCTAGGCACAAAACCAACCAACACTCTTCTTGCTGTACCTCCAACATGGAAAGAGCCAGGAGGGAATTGTAGGGCTTGTTTCTCAGTGTCTCCAATAACGGCATTCAGTGTGCCACCAACTTTTTCTTCTACACCCTCCAGGAGTTCTCCTCAAAATCCATAAACGTCTTGTTATACGTAAAACAAGCAAAGGGCCCAAAGCGAATTGTATAGCTGTTCTCAGTGTCTCTGAGAATTGCTCTGATTATCCGTGTTACCTCTTTGCTAAGACTCTCCAGAGAGCCGTCCTCAAAACCAACACACATCTTGACATATCTCCCACATTGATCGCAGTGTCTCCAGGAACGGCATTCGAGGAGCCAGGAACTTTTCTGCCTACACTGTCTGCGGGCAGTTCCTCAAAACCAATCTACATCCTGCTATATCTCCCACATGGAAAGTGCCAGGAGGGAAAAGTGGCGATTATGTTTAGACTTTCTCGGAACTGCTTCAAATCAACTAGATAGCTTTGTGCTGCAAATCTCCCAAGAGCCAAATGTAAAAGCAGCAAACATCTCGCTGTATGTCCCACATCCAAAGCGCCAAGAGAGAGCTTGCTCTCCCTGTCTTTGAGTACTGTTTTCACTGTCCCGGTTACCTCTTTGCTAACATTCTCTTCAGAGCTGCACTGAAACCAGGAACCACGTGGAGAAGGCACCCACACTGAAAATGCCTGGAAGGAACATTGGGGCTTCTTCTCAGTGTCTCTGATGTCGGGTTTTACTGTCCCGGGAAAGTCTCTGCTAACACCCTGCAGAGCGCCGTGCCCAATATACAGAAACGTCTTGCGGTATCTCCTACAGGGAAAGTGCCAAGAGGGAATTGTCGAGCTCGTTCTCAGTGTCTCTGAGAATTGCTCTGATTATCCGTGTGACCTCTTTGCTAAGACTCTCCAGAGAGCCGTCCTCAAAACCAACACACATCTTGACATATCTCCCTCATTGATCGCAGGGTCTCCAGGAACGGCATTCAATGAGCCAGGAACTTTTCTCCCTACACTGTCCATTGAGTTGTCCTCAAAAGCAATATACCTCCTGCTATACCTGCTACATGGGAAGTGCCAGGTGGGAAATGTAGAGCTTGTTCTCCCTGTCTTTGAGTACTGCTTTCTACTCTCCCCGTTACCTCTTTGCTAACATTCTCTCGAGAGAGTTGTGCTCAAAAGCAAAGCACATATCAAGACCTATCTCCACATGGAAAGTGCCAGCAGGGAAAGGTGGGGACTATTCTTGGACTCGATAGGAACTGCTTCAAGTCACCTAATTCTCTCTCTGCCTACTCTCGCCATAAAGCTAGGCACAAAACCAACCAACACTCTTCTTGCTGTACCTCCAACATGGAAAGAGCCAGGAGGGAATTGTAGGGCTTGTTTCTCAGTGTCTCCAATAACGGCATTCAGTGTGCCACCAACTTTTTCTTCTACACCCTCCAGGAGTTCTCCTCAAAATCCATAAACGTCTTGTTATACGTAAAACAAGCAAAGGGCCCAAAGCGAATTGTATAGCTGTTCTCAGTGTCTCTGAGAATTGCTCTGATTATCCGTGTGACCTCTTTGCTAAGACTCTCCAGAGAGCCGTCCTCAAAACCAACACACATCTTGACATATCTCCCACATTGATCGCAGTGTCTCCAGGAACGGCATTCGAGGAGCCAGGAACTTTTCTGCCTACACTGTCTGCGGGCAGTTCCTCAAAACCAATATACATCCTGCTATATCTCCCACATGGAAAGTGCCGGGAGGGAAAAGTGGCGATTATGTTTAGACTTTCTCGGAACTGCTTCAAATCAACTAGATAGCTTTGTGCTGCAAATCTCCCAAGAGCCAAATGTAAAAGCAGCAAACATCTCGCTGTATGTCCCACATCCAAAGCGCCAAGAGAGAGCTTGCTCTCCCTGTCTTTGAGTACTGTTTTCACTGTCCCGGTTACCTCTTTGCTAACATTCTCTTCAGAGCTGCACTGAAACCAGGAACCACGTGGAGAAGGCACCCACACTGAAAATGCCTGGAAGGAACATTGGGGCTTCTTCTCAGTGTCTCTGATGTCGGGTTTTACTGTCCCGGGAAAGTCTCTGCTAACACCCTGCAGAGCGCCGTGCCCAATATACAGAAACGTCTTGCGGTATCTCCTACAGGGAAAGTGCCAAGAGGGAATTGTCGAGCTCGTTCTCAGTGTCTCTGAGAATTGCTCTGATTATCCGTGTGACCTCTTTGCTAAGACTCTCCAGAGAGCCGTCCTCAAAACCAACACACATCTTGACATATCTCCCTCATTGATCGCAGGGTCTCCAGGAACGGCATTCAATGAGCCAGGAACTTTTCTCCCTACACTGTCCATTGAGTTGTCCTCAAAAGCAATATACATCCTGCTATACCTGCTACATGGGAAGTGCCAGGTGGGAAATGTAGAGCTTGTTCTCCCTGTCTTTGAGTACTGCTTTCTACTCTCCCCGTTACCTCTTTGCTAACATTCTCTCGAGAGAGTTGTGCTCAAAAGCAAAGCACATATCAAGACCTATCTCCACATGGAAAGTGCCAGCAGGGAAAGGTGGGGACTATTCTTGGACTCGATAGGAACTGCTTCAAGTCACCTAATTCTCTCTCTGCCTACTCTCGCCATAAAGCTAGGCACAAAACCAACCAACACTCTTCTTGCTGTACCTCCAACATGGAAAGAGCCAGGAGGGAATTGTAGGGCTTGTTTCTCAGTGTCTCCAATAACGGCATTCAGTGTGCCACCAACTTTTTCTTCTACACCCTCCAGGAGTTCTCCTCAAAATCCATAAACGTCTTGTTATACGTAAAACAAGCAAAGGGCCCAAAGCGAATTGTATAGCTGTTCTCAGTGTCTCTGAGAATTGCTCTGATTATCCGTGTTACCTCTTTGCTAAGACTCTCCAGAGAGCCGTCCTCAAAACCAACACACATCTTGACATATCTCCCACATTGATCGCAGTGTCTCCAGGAACGGCATTCGAGGAGCCAGGAACTTTTCTGCCTACACTGTCTGCGGGCAGTTCCTCAAAACCAATATACATCCTGCTATATCTCCCACATGGAAAGTGCCAGGAGGGAAAAGTGGCGATTATGTTTAGACTTTCTCGGAACTGCTTCAAATCAACTAGATAGCTTTGTGCTGCAAATCTCCCAAGAGCCAAATGTAAAAGCAGCAAACATCTCGCTGTATGTCCCACATCCAAAGCGCCAAGAGAGAGCTTGCTCTCCCTGTCTTTGAGTACTGTTTTCACTGTCCCGGTTACCTCTTTGCTAACATTCTCTTCAGAGCTGCACTGAAACCAGGAACCACGTGGAGAAGGCACCCACACTGAAAATGCCTGGAAGGAACATTGGGGCTTCTTCTCAGTGTCTCTGATGTCGGGTTTTACTGTCCCGGGAAAGTCTCTGCTAACACCCTGCAGAGCGCCGTGCCCAATATACAGAAACGTCTTGCGGTATCTCCTACAGGGAAAGTGCCAAGAGGGAATTGTCGAGCTCGTTCTCAGTGTCTCTGAGAATTGCTCTGATTATCCGTGTGACCTCTTTGCTAAGACTCTCCAGAGAGCCGTCCTCAAAACCAACACACATCTTGACATATCTCCCTCATTGATCGCAGGGTCTCCAGGAACGGCATTCAATGAGCCCCAGGAACATTTCTCCCTACACTGTCCATTGAGTTGTCCTCAAAAGCAATATACATCCTGCTATACCTGCTACATGGGAAGTGCCAGGTGGGAAATGTAGAGCTTGTTCTCCCTGTCTTTGAGTACTGCTTTCTACTCTCCCCGTTACCTCTTTGCTAACATTCTCGAGAGAGAGTTGTGCTCAAAAGCAAAGCACATATCAAGACCTATCTCCACATGGAAAGTGCCAGCAGGGAAAGGTGGGGACTATTCTTGGACTCGATAGGAACTGCTTCAAGTCACCTAATTCTCTCTCTGCCTACTCTCGCCATAAAGCTAGGCACAAAACCAACCAACACTCTTCTTGCTGTACCTCCAACATGGAAAGAGCCAGGAGGGAATTGTAGGGCTTGTTTCTCAGTGTCTCCAATAACGGCATTCAGTGTGCCACCAACTTTTTCTTCTACACCCTCCAGGAGTTCTCCTCAAAATCCATAAACGTCTTGTTATACGTAAAACAAGCAAAGGGCCCAAAGCGAATTGTATAGCTGTTCTCAGTGTCTCTGAGAATTGCTCTGATTATCCGTGTTACCTCTTTGCTAAGACTCTCCAGAGAGCCGTCCTCAAAACCAACACACATCTTGACATATCTCCCACATTGATCGCAGTGTCTCCAGGAACGGCATTCGAGGAGCCAGGAACTTTTCTGCCTACACTGTCTGCGGGCAGTTCCTCAAAACCAATATACATCCTGCTATATCTCCCACATGGAAAGTGCCGGGAGGGAAAAGTGGCGATTATGTTTAGACTTTCTCGGAACTGCTTCAAATCAACTAGATAGCTTTGTGCTGCAAATCTCCCAAGAGCCAAATGTAAAAGCAGCAAACATCTCGCTGTATGTCCCACATCCAAAGCGCCAAGAGAGAGCTTGCTCTCCCTGTCTTTGAGTACTGTTTTCACTGTCCCGGTTACCTCTTTGCTAACATTCTCTTCAGAGCTGCAGTGAAACCAGGAACCACGTGGAGAAGGCACCCACACTGAAAATGCCTGGAAGGAACATTGGGGCTTCTTCTCAGTGTCTCTGATGTCGGGTTTTACTGTCCCGGGAAAGTCTCTGCTAACACCCTGCAGAGCGCCGTGCCCAATATACAGAAACGTCTTGCGGTATCTCCTACAGGGAAAGTGCCAAGAGGGAATTGTCGAGCTCGTTCTCAGTGTCTCTGAGAATTGCTCTGATTATCCGTGTGACCTCTTTGCTAAGACTCTCCAGAGAGCCGTCCTCAAAACCAACACACATCTTGACATATCTCCCTCATTGATGGCAGGGTCTCCAGGAACGGCATTCAATGAGCCAGGAACTTTTCTCCCTACACTGTCCATTGAGTTGTCCTCAAAAGCAATATACATCCTGCTATACCTGCTACATGGGAAGTGCCAGGTGGGAAATGCAGAGCTTGTTCTCCCTGTCTTTGAGTACTGCTTTCTACTCTCCCCGTTACCTCTTTGCTAACATTCTCTCGAGAGAGTTGTGCTCAAAAGCAAAGCACATATCAAGACCTATCTCCACATGGAAAGTGCCAGCAGGGAAAGGTGGGGACTATTCTTGGACTCGATAGGAACTGCTTCAAGTCACCTAATTCTCTCTCTGCCTACTCGCGCCATAAAGCTAGGCACAAAACCAACCAACACTCTTCTTGCTGTACCTCCAACATGGAAAGAGCCAGGAGGGAATTGTAGGGCTTGTTTCTCAGTGTCTCCAATAACGGCATTCAGTGTGCCACCAACTTTTTCTTCTACACCCTCCAGGAGTTCTCCTCAAAATCCATAAACGTCTTGTTATACGTAAAACAAGCAAAGGGCCCAAAGCGAATTGTATAGCTGTTCTCAGTGTCTCTGAGAATTGCTCTGATTATCCGTGTTACCTCTTTGCTAAGACTCTCCAGAGAGCCGTCCTCAAAACCAACACACATCTTGACATATCTCCCACATTGATCGCAGTGTCTCCAGGAACGGCATTCGAGGAGCCAGGAACTTTTCTGCCTACACTGTCTGCGGGCAGTTCCTCAAAACCAATATACATCCTGCTATATCTCCCACATGGAAAGTGCCAGGAGGGAAAAGTGGCGATTATGTTTAGACTTTCTCGGAACTGCTTCAAATCAACTAGATAGCTTTGTGCTGCAAATCTCCCAAGAGCCAAATGTAAAAGCAGCAAACATCTCGCTGTATGTCCCACATCCAAAGCGCCAAGAGAGAGCTTGCTCTCCCTGTCTTTGAGTACTGTTTTCACTGTCCCGGTTACCTCTTTGCTAACATTCTCTTCAGAGCTGCACTGAAACCAGGAACCACGTGGAGAAGGCACCCACACTGAAAATGCCTGGAAGGAACATTGGGGCTTCTTCTCAGTGTCTCTGATGTCGGGTTTTACTGTCCTGGGAAAGTCTCTGCTAACACCCTGCAGAGCGCTGTGCCCAATATACAGAAACGTCTTGCGGTATCTCCTACAGGGAAAGTGCCAAGAGGGAGTTGTCGAGCTCGTTCTCAGTGTCTCTGAGAATTGCTCTGATTATCCGTGTGACCTCTTTGCTAAGACTCTCCAGAGAGCCGTCCTCAAAACCAACACACATCTTGACATATCTCCCTCATTGATCGCAGGGTCTCCAGGAACGGCATTCAATGAGCCAGGAACTTTTCTCCCTACACTGTCCATTGAGTTGTCCTCAAAAGCAATATACATCCTGCTATACCTGCTACATGGGAAGTGCCAGGTGGGAAATGTAGAGCTTGTTCTCCCTGTCTTTGAGTACTGCTTTCTACTCTCCCCGTTACCTCTTTGCTAACATTCTCGAGAGAGAGTTGTGCTCAAAAGCAAAGCACATATCAAGACCTATCTCCACATGGAAAGTGCCAGCAGGGAAAGGTGGGGACTATTCTTGGACTCGATAGGAACTGCTTCAAGTCACCTAATTCTCTCTCTGCCTACTCTCGCCATAAAGCTAGGCACAAAACCAACCAACACTCTTCTTGCTGTACCTCCAACATGGAAAGAGCCAGGAGGGAATTGTAGGGCTTGTTTCTCAGTGTCTCCAATAACGGCATTCAGTGTGCCACCAACTTTTTCTTCTACACCCTCCAGGAGTTCTCCTCAAAATCCATAAACGTCTTGTTATACGTAAAACAAGCAAAGGGCCCAAAGCGAATTGTATAGCTGTTCTCAGTGTCTCTGAGAATTGCTCTGATTATCCGTGTTACCTCTTTGCTAAGACTCTCCAGAGAGCCGTCCTCAAAACCAACACACATCTTGACATATCTCCCACATTGATCGCAGTGTCTCCAGGAACGGCATTCGAGGAGCCAGGAACTTTTCTGCCTACACTGTCTGCGGGCAGTTCCTCAAAACCAATATACATCCTGCTATATCTCCCACATGGAAAGTGCCAGGAGGGAAAAGTGGCGATTATGTTTAGACTTTCTCGGAACTGCTTCAAATCAACTAGATAGCTTTGTGCTGCAAATCTCCCAAGAGCCAAATGTAAAAGCAGCAAACATCTCGCTGTATGTCCCACATCCAAAGCGCCAAGAGAGAGCTTGCTCTCCCTGTCTTTGAGTACTGTTTTCACTGTCCCGGTTACCTCTTTGCTAACATTCTCTTCAGAGCTGCACTGAAACCAGGAACCACGTGGAGAAGGCACCCACACTGAAAATGCCTGGAAGGAACATTGGGGCTTCTTCTCAGTGTCTCTGATGTCGGGTTTTACTGTCCCGGGAAAGTCTCTGCTAACACCCTGCAGAGCGCCGTGCCCAATATACAGAAACGTCTTGCGGTATCTCCTACAGGGAAAGTGCCAAGAGGGAATTGTCGAGCTCGTTCTCAGTGTCTCTGAGAATTGCTCTGATTATCCGTGTGACCTCTTTGCTAAGACTCTCCAGAGAGCCGTCCTCAAAACCAACACACATCTTGACATATCTCCCTCATTGATCGCAGGGTCTCCAGGAACGGCATTCAATGAGCCAGGAACTTTTCTCCCTACACTGTCCATTGAGTTGTCCTCAAAAGCAATATACATCCTGCTATACCTGCTACATGGGAAGTGCCAGGTGGGAAATGTAGAGCTTGTTCTCCCTGTCTTTGAGTACTGCTTTCTACTCTCCCCGTTACCTCTTTGCTAACATTCTCTCGAGAGAGTTGTGCTCAAAAGCAAAGCACATATCAAGACCTATCTCCACATGGAAAGTGCCAGCAGGGAAAGGTGGGGACTATTCTTGGACTCGATAGGAACTGCTTCAAGTCACCTAATTCTCTCTCTGCCTACTCTCGCCATAAAGCTAGGCACAAAACCAACCAACACTCTTCTTGCTGTACCTCCAACATGGAAAGAGCCAGGAGGGAATTGTAGGGCTTGTTTCTCAGTGTCTCCAATAACGGCATTCAGTGTGCCACCAACTTTTTCTTCTACACCCTCCAGGAGTTCTCCTCAAAATCCATAAACGTCTTGTTATACGTAAAACAAGCAAAGGGCCCAAAGCGAATTGTATAGCTGTTCTCAGTGTCTCTGAGAATTGCTCTGATTATCCGTGTTACCTCTTTGCTAAGACTCTCCAGAGAGCCGTCCTCAAAACCAACACACATCTTGACATATCTCCCACATTGATCGCAGTGTCTCCAGGAACGGCATTCGAGGAGCCAGGAACTTTTCTGCCTACACTGTCTGCGGGCAGTTCCTCAAAACCAATATACATCCTGCTATATCTCCCACATGGAAAGTGCCAGGAGGGAAAAGTGGCGATTATGTTTAGACTTTCTCGGAACTGCTTCAAATCAACTAGATAGCTTTGTGCTGCAAATCTCCCAAGAGCCAAATGTAAAAGCAGCAAACATCTCGCTGTATGTCCCACATCCAAAGCGCCAAGAGAGAGCTTGCTCTCCCTGTCTTTGAGTACTGTTTTCACTGTCCCGGTTACCTCTTTGCTAACATTCTCTTCAGAGCTGCACTGAAACCAGGAACCACGTGGAGAAGGCACCCACACTGAAAATGCCTGGAAGGAACATTGGGGCTTCTTCTCAGTGTCTCTGATGTCGGGTTTTACTGTCCTGGGAAAGTCTCTGCTAACACCCTGCAGAGCGCTGTGCCCAATATACAGAAACGTCTTGCGGTATCTCCTACAGGGAAAGTGCCAAGAGGGAGTTGTCGAGCTCGTTCTCAGTGTCTCTGAGAATTGCTCTGATTATCCGTGTGACCTCTTTGCTAAGACTCTCCAGAGAGCCGTCCTCAAAACCAACACACATCTTGACATATCTCCCTCATTGATCGCAGGGTCTCCAGGAACGGCATTCAATGAGCCAGGAACTTTTCTCCCTACACTGTCCATTGAGTTGTCCTCAAAAGCAATATACATCCTGCTATACCTGCTACATGGGAAGTGCCAGGTGGGAAATGTAGAGCTTGTTCTCCCTGTCTTTGAGTACTGCTTTCTACTCTCCCCGTTACCTCTTTGCTAACATTCTCTCGAGAGAGTTGTGCTCAAAAGCAAAGCACATATCAAGACCTATCTCCACATGGAAAGTGCCAGCAGGGAAAGGTGGGGACTATTCTTGGACTCGATAGGAACTGCTTCAAGTCACCTAATTCTCTCTCTGCCTACTCTCGCCATAAAGCTAGGCACAAAACCAACCAACACTCTTCTTGCTGTACCTCCAACATGGAAAGAGCCAGGAGGGAATTGTAGGGCTTGTTTCTCAGTGTCTCCAATAACGGCATTCAGTGTGCCACCAACTTTTTCTTCTACACCCTCCAGGAGTTCTCCTCAAAATCCATAAACGTCTTGTTATACGTAAAACAAGCAAAGGGCCCAAAGCGAATTGTATAGCTGTTCTCAGTGTCTCTGAGAATTGCTCTGATTATCCGTGTTACCTCTTTGCTAAGACTCTCCAGAGAGCCGTCCTCAAAACCAACACACATCTTGACATATCTCCCACATTGATCGCAGTGTCTCCAGGAACGGCATTCGAGGAGCCAGGAACTTTTCTGCCTACACTGTCTGCGGGCAGTTCCTCAAAACCAATATACATCCTGCTATATCTCCCACATGGAAAGTGCCAGGAGGGAAAAGTGGCGATTATGTTTAGACTTTCTCGGAACTGCTTCAAATCAACTAGATAGCTTTGTGCTGCAAATCTCCCAAGAGCCAAATGTAAAAGCAGCAAACATCTCGCTGTATGTCCCACATCCAAAGCGCTAAGAGAGAGCTTGCTCTCCCTGTCTTTGAGTACTGTTTTCACTGTCCCGGTTACCTCTTTGCTAACATTCTCTTCAGAGCTGCACTGAAACCAGGAACCACGTGGAGAAGGCACCCACACTGAAAATGCCTGGAAGGAACATTGGGGCTTCTTCTCAGTGTCTCTGATGTCGGGTTTTACTGTCCCGGGAAAGTCTCTGCTAACACCCTGCAGAGCGCCGTGCCCAATATACAGAAACGTCTTGCGGTATCTCCTACAGGGAAAGTGCCAAGAGGGAATTGTCGAGCTCGTTCTCAGTGTCTCTGAGAATTGCTCTGATTATCCGTGTGACCTCTTTGCTAAGACTCTCCAGAGAGCCGTCCTCAAAACCAACACACATCTTGACATATCTCCCTCATTGATCGCAGGGTCTCCAGGAACGGCATTCAATGAGCCAGGAACTTTTCTCCCTACACTGTCCATTGAGTTGTCCTCAAAAGCAATATACCTCCTGCTATACCTGCTACATGGGAAGTGCCAGGTGGGAAATGTAGAGCTTGTTCTCCCTGTCTTTGAGTACTGCTTTCTACTCTCCCCGTTACCTCTTTGCTAACATTCTCTCGAGAGAGTTGTGCTCAAAAGCAAAGCACATATCAAGACCTATCTCCACATGGAAAGTGCCAGCAGGGAAAGGTGGGGACTATTCTTGGACTCGATAGGAACTGCTTCAAGTCACCTAATTCTCTCTCTGCCTACTCTCGCCATAAAGCTAGGCACAAAACCAACCAACACTCTTCTTGCTGTACCTCCAACATGGAAAGAGCCAGGAGGGAATTGTAGGGCTTGTTTCTCAGTGTCTCCAATAACGGCATTCAGTGTGCCACCAACTTTTTCTTCTACACCCTCCAGGAGTTCTCCTCAAAATCCATAAACGTCTTGTTATACGTAAAACAAGCAAAGGGCCCAAAGCGAATTGTATAGCTGTTCTCAGTGTCTCTGAGAATTGCTCTGATTATCCGTGTTACCTCTTTGCTAAGACTCTCCAGAGAGCCGTCCTCAAAACCAACACACATCTTGACATATCTCCCACATTGATCGCAGTGTCTCCAGGAACGGCATTCGAGGAGCCAGGAACTTTTCTGCCTACACTGTCTGCGGGCAGTTCCTCAAAACCAATATACATCCTGCTATATCTCCCACATGGAAAGTGCCAGGAGGGAAAAGTGGCGATTATGTTTAGACTTTCTCGGAACTGCTTCAAATCAACTAGATAGCTTTGTGCTGCAAATCTCCCAAGAGCCAAATGTAAAAGCAGCAAACATCTCGCTGTATGTCCCACATCCAAAGCGCCAAGAGAGAGCTTGCTCTCCCTGTCTTTCAGTACTGTTTTCACTGTCCCGGTTACCTCTTTGCTAACATTCTCTTCAGAGCTGCACTGAAACCAGGAACCACGTGGAGAAGGCACCCACACTGAAAATGCCTGGAAGGAACATTGGGGCTTCTTCTCAGTGTCTCTGATGTCGGGTTTTACTGTCCCGGGAAAGTCTCTGCTAACACCCTGCAGAGCGCCGTGCCCAATATACAGAAACGTCTTGCGGTATCTCCTACAGGGAAAGTGCCAAGAGGGAATTGTCGAGCTCGTTCTCAGTGTCTCTGAGAATTGCTCTGATTATCCGTGTGACCTCTTTGCTAAGACTCTCCAGAGAGCCATCCTCAAAACCAACACACATCTTGACATATCTCCCTCATTGATCGCAGGGTCTCCAGGAACGGCATTCAATGAGCCAGGAACTTTTCTCCCTACACTGTCCATTGAGTTGTCCTCAAAAGCAATATACATCCTGCTATACCTGCTACATGGGAAGTGCCAGGTGGGAAATGTAGAGCTTGTTCTCCCTGTCTTTGAGTACTGCTTTCTACTCTCCCCGTTACCTCTTTGCTAACATTCTCTCGAGAGAGTTGTGCTCAAAAGCAAAGCACATATCAAGACCTATCTCCACATGGAAAGTGCCAGCAGGGAAAGGTGGGGACTATTCTTGGACTCGATAGGAACTGCTTCAAGTCACCTAATTCTCTCTCTGCCTACTCTCGCCATAAAGCTAGGCACAAAACCAACCAACACTCTTCTTGCTGTACCTCCAACATGGAAAGAGCCAGGAGGGAATTGTAGGGCTTGTTTCTCAGTGTCTCCAATAACGGCATTCAGTGTGCCACCAACTTTTTCTTCTACACCCTCCAGGAGTTCTCCTCAAAATCCATAAACGTCTTGTTATACGTAAAACAAGCAAAGGGCCCAAAGCGAATTGTATAGCTGTTCTCAGTGTCTCTGAGAATTGCTCTGATTATCCGTGTTACCTCTTTGCTAAGACTCTCCAGAGAGCCGTCCTCAAAACCAACACACATCTTGACATATCTCCCACATTGATCGCAGTGTCTCCAGGAACGGCATTCGAGGAGCCAGGAACTTTTCTGCCTACACTGTCTGCGGGCAGTTCCTCAAAACCAATATACATCCTGCTATATCTCCCACATGGAAAGTGCCAGGAGGGAAAAGTGGCGATTATGTTTAGACTTTCTCGGAACTGCTTCAAATCAACTAGATAGCTTTGTGCTGCAAATCTCCCAAGAGCCAAATGTAAAAGCAGCAAACATCTCGCTGTATGTCCCACATCCAAAGCGCCAAGAGAGAGCTTGCTCTCCCTGTCTTTGAGTACTGTTTTCACTGTCCCGGTTACCTCTTTGCTAACATTCTCTTCAGAGCTGCACTGAAACCAGGAACCACGTGGAGAAGGCACCCACACTGAAAATGCCTGGAAGGAACATTGGGGCTTCTTCTCAGTGTCTCTGATGTCGGGTTTTACTGTCCTGGGAAAGTCTCTGCTAACACCCTGCAGAGCGCTGTGCCCAATATACAGAAACGTCTTGCGGTATCTCCTACAGGGAAAGTGCCAAGAGGGAGTTGTCGAGCTCGTTCTCAGTGTCTCTGAGAATTGCTCTGATTATCCGTGTGACCTCTTTGCTAAGACTCTCCAGAGAGCCGTCCTCAAAACCAACACACATCTTGACATATCTCCCTCATTGATCGCAGGGTCTCCAGGAACGGCATTCAATGAGCCAGGAACTTTTCTCCCTACACTGTCCATTGAGTTGTCCTCAAAAGCAATATACATCCTGCTATACCTGCTACATGGGAAGTGCCAGGTGGGAAATGTAGAGCTTGTTCTCCCTGTCTTTGAGTACTGCTTTCTACTCTCCCCGTTACCTCTTTGCTAACATTCTCGAGAGAGAGTTGTGCTCAAAAGCAAAGCACATATCAAGACCTATCTCCACATGGAAAGTGCCAGCAGGGAAAGGTGGGGACTATTCTTGGACTCGATAGGAACTGCTTCAAGTCACCTAATTCTCTCTCTGCCTACTCTCGCCATAAAGCTAGGCACAAAACCAACCAACACTCTTCTTGCTGTACCTCCAACATGGAAAGAGCCAGGAGGGAATTGTAGGGCTTGTTTCTCAGTGTCTCCAATAACGGCATTCAGTGTGCCACCAACTTTTTCTTCTACACCCTCCAGGAGTTCTCCTCAAAATCCATAAACGTCTTGTTATACGTAAAACAAGCAAAGGGCCCAAAGCGAATTGTATAGCTGTTCTCAGTGTCTCTGAGAATTGCTCTGATTATCCGTGTTACCTCTTTGCTAAGACTCTCCAGAGAGCCGTCCTCAAAACCAACACACATCTTGACATATCTCCCACATTGATCGCAGTGTCTCCAGGAACGGCATTCGAGGAGCCAGGAACTTTTCTGCCTACACTGTCTGCGGGCAGTTCCTCAAAACCAATATACATCCTGCTATATCTCCCACATGGAAAGTGCCAGGAGGGAAAAGTGGCGATTATGTTTAGACTTTCTCGGAACTGCTTCAAATCAACTAGATAGCTTTGTGCTGCAAATCTCCCAAGAGCCAAATGTAAAAGCAGCAAACATCTCGCTGTATGTCCCACATCCAAAGCGCTAAGAGAGAGCTTGCTCTCCCTGTCTTTGAGTACTGTTTTCACTGTCCCGGTTACCTCTTTGCTAACATTCTCTTCAGAGCTGCACTGAAACCAGGAACCACGTGGAGAAGGCACCCACACTGAAAATGCCTGGAAGGAACATTGGGGCTTCTTCTCAGTGTCTCTGATGTCGGGTTTTACTGTCCCGGGAAAGTCTCTGCTAACACCCTGCAGAGCGCCGTGCCCAATATACAGAAACGTCTTGCGGTATCTCCTACAGGGAAAGTGCCAAGAGGGAATTGTCGAGCTCGTTCTCAGTGTCTCTGAGAATTGCTCTGATTATCCGTGTGACCTCTTTGCTAAGACTCTCCAGAGAGCCGTCCTCAAAACCAACACACATCTTGACATATCTCCCTCATTGATCGCAGGGTCTCCAGGAACGGCATTCAATGAGCCAGGAACTTTTCTCCCTACACTGTCCATTGAGTTGTCCTCAAAAGCAATATACCTCCTGCTATACCTGCTACATGGGAAGTGCCAGGTGGGAAATGTAGAGCTTGTTCTCCCTGTCTTTGAGTACTGCTTTCTACTCTCCCCGTTACCTCTTTGCTAACATTCTCGAGAGAGAGTTGTGCTCAAAAGCAAAGCACATATCAAGACCTATCTCCACATGGAAAGTGCCAGCAGGGAAAGGTGGGGACTATTCTTGGACTCGATAGGAACTGCTTCAAGTCACCTAATTCTCTCTCTGCCTACTCTCGCCATAAAGCTAGGCACAAAACCAACCAACACTCTTCTTGCTGTACCTCCAACATGGAAAGAGCCAGGAGGGAATTGTAGGGCTTGTTTCTCAGTGTCTCCAATAACGGCATTCAGTGTGCCACCAACTTTTTCTTCTACACCCTCCAGGAGTTCTCCTCAAAATCCATAAACGTCTTGTTATACGTAAAACAAGCAAAGGGCCCAAAGCGAATTGTATAGCTGTTCTCAGTGTCTCTGAGAATTGCTCTGATTATCCGTGTGACCTCTTTGCTAAGACTCTCCAGAGAGCCGTCCTCAAAACCAACACACATCTTGACATATCTCCCACATTGATCGCAGTGTCTCCAGGAACGGCATTCGAGGAGCCAGGAACTTTTCTGCCTACACTGTCTGCGGGCAGTTCCTCAAAACCAATATACATCCTGCTATATCTCCCACATGGAAAGTGCCAGGAGGGAAAAGTGGCGATTATGTTTAGACTTTCTCGGAACTGCTTCAAATCAACTAGATAGCTTTGTGCTGCAAATCTCCCAAGAGCCAAATGTAAAAGCAGCAAACATCTCGCTGTATGTCCCACATCCAAAGCGCCAAGAGAGAGCTTGCTCTCCCTGTCTTTGAGTACTGTTTTCACTGTCCCGGTTACCTCTTTGCTAACATTCTCTTCAGAGCTGCAGTGAAACCAGGAACCACGTGGAGAAGGCACCCACACTGAAAATGCCTGGAAGGAACATTGGGGCTTCTTCTCAGTGTCTCTGATGTCGGGTTTTACTGTCCCGGGAAAGTCTCTGCTAACACCCTGCAGAGCGCCGTGCCCAATATACAGAAACGTCTTGCGGTATCTCCTACAGGGAAAGTGCCAAGAGGGAATTGTCGAGCTCGTTCTCAGTGTCTCTGAGAATTGCTCTGATTATCCGTGTGACCTCTTTGCTAAGACTCTCCAGAGAGCCGTCCTCAAAACCAACACACATCTTGACATATCTCCCTCATTGATCGCAGGGTCTCCAGGAACGGCATTCAATGAGCCCCAGGAACTTTTCTCCCTACACTGTCCATTGAGTTGTCCTCAAAAGCAATATACATCCTGCTATACCTGCTACATGGGAAGTGCCAGGTGGGAAATGTAGAGCTTGTTCTCCCTGTCTTTGAGTACTGCTTTCTTCTCTCCCCGTTACCTCTTTGCTAACATTCTCTCGAGAGAGTTGTGCTCAAAAGCAAAGCACATATCAAGACCTATCTCCACATGGAAAGTGCCAGCAGGGAAAGGTGGGGACTATTCTTGGACTCGATAGGAACTGCTTCAAGTCACCTAATTCTCTCTCTGCCTACTCTCGCCATAAAGCTAGGCACAAAACCAACCAACACTCTTCTTGCTGTACCTCCAACATGGAAAGAGCCAGGAGGGAATTGTAGGGCTTGTTTCTCAGTGTCTCCAATAACGGCATTCAGTGTGCCACCAACTTTTTCTTCTACACCCTCCAGGAGTTCTCCTCAAAATCCATAAACGTCTTGTTATACGTAAAACAAGCAAAGGGCCCAAAGCGAATTGTATAGCTGTTCTCAGTGTCTCTGAGAATTGCTCTGATTATCCGTGTGACCTCTTTGCTAAGACTCTCCAGAGAGCCGTCCTCAAAACCAACACACATCTTGACATATCTCCCACATTGATCGCAGTGTCTCCAGGAACGGCATTCGAGGAGCCAGGAACTTTTCTGCCTACACTGTCTGCGGGCAGTTCCTCAAAACCAATATACATCCTGCTATATCTCCCACATGGAAAGTGCCAGGAGGGAAAAGTGGCGATTATGTTTAGACTTTCTCAGAACTGCTTCAAATCAACTAGATAGCTTTGTGCTGCAAATCTCCCAAGAGCCAAATGTAAAAGCAGCAAACATCTCGCTGTATGTCCCCCATCCAAAGCGCCAAGAGAGAGCTTGCTCTCCCTGTCTTTGAGTACTGTTTTCACTGTCCCGGTTACCTCTTTGCTAACATTCTCTTCAGAGCTGCACTGAAACCAGGAACCACGTGGAGAAGGCACCCACACTGAAAATGCCTGGAAGGAACATTGGGGCTTCTTCTCAGTGTCTCTGATGTCGGGTTTTACTGTCCCGGGAAAGTCTCTGCTAACAGCCTGCAGAGCGCCGTGCCCAATATACAGAAACGTCTTGCGGTATCTCCTACAGGGAAAGTGCCAAGAGGGAATTGTCGAGCTCGTTCTCAGTGTCTCTGAGAATTGCTCTGATTATCCGTGTGACCTCTTTGCTAAGACTCTCCAGAGAGCCGTCCTCAAAACCAACACACATCTTGACATATCTCCCTCATTGATCGCAGGGTCTCCAGGAACGGCATTCAATGAGCCAGGAACTTTTCTCCCTACACTGTCCATTGAGTTGTCCTCAAAAGCAATATACATCCTGCTATACCTGCTACATGGGAAGTGCCAGGTGGGAAATGTAGAGCTTGTTCTCCCTGTCTTTGAGTACTGCTTTCTACTCTCCCCGTTACCTCTTTGCTAACATTCTCTCGAGAGAGTTGTGCTCAAAAGCAAAGCACATATCAAGACCTATCTCCACATGGAAAGTGCCAGCAGGGAAAGGTGGGGACTATTCTTGGACTCGATAGGAACTGCTTCAAGTCACCTAATTCTCTCTCTGCCTACTCTCGCCATAAAGCTAGGCACAAAACCAACCAACACTCTTCTTGCTGTACCTCCAACATGGAAAGAGCCAGGAGGGAATTGTAGGGCTTGTTTCTCAGTGTCTCCAATAACGGCATTCAGTGTGCCACCAACTTTTTCTTCTACACCCTCCAGGAGTTCTCCTCAAAATCCATAAACGTCTTGTTATACGTAAAACAAGCAAAGGGCCCAAAGCGAATTGTATAGCTGTTCTCAGTGTCTCTGAGAATTGCTCTGATTATCCGTGTGACCTCTTTGCTAAGACTCTCCAGAGAGCCGTCCTCAAAACCAACACACATCTTGACATATCTCCCACATTGATCGCAGTGTCTCCAGGAACGGCATTCGAGGAGCCAGGAACTTTTCTGCCTACACTGTCTGCGGGCAGTTCCTCAAAACCAATATACATCCTGCTATATCTCCCACATGGAAAGTGCCAGGAGGGAAAAGTGGCGATTATGTTTAGACTTTCTCGGAACTGCTTCAAATCAACTAGATAGCTTTGTGCTGCAAATCTCCCAAGAGCCAAATGTAAAAGCAGCAAACATCTCGCTGTATGTCCCACATCCAAAGCGCCAAGAGAGAGCTTGCTCTCCCTGTCTTTGAGTACTGTTTTCACTGTCCCGGTTACCTCTTTGCTAACATTCTCTTCAGAGCTGCACTGAAACCAGGAACCACGTGGAGAAGGCACCCACACTGAAAATGCCTGGAAGGAACATTGGGGCTTCTTCTCAGTGTCTCTGATGTCGGGTTTTACTGTCCCGGGAAAGTCTCTGCTAACACCCTGCAGAGCGCCGTGCCCAATATACAGAAACGTCTTGCGGTATCTCCTACAGGGAAAGTGCCAAGAGGGAATTGTCGAGCTCGTTCTCAGTGTCTCTGAGAATTGCTCTGATTATCCGTGTGACCTCTTTGCTAAGACTCTCCAGAGAGCCGTCCTCAAAACCAACACACATCTTGACATATCTCCCTCATTGATCGCAGGGTCTCCAGGAACGGCATTCAATGAGCCAGGAACTTTTCTCCCTACACTGTCCATTGAGTTGTCCTCAAAAGCAATATACATCCTGCTATACCTGCTACATGGGAAGTGCCAGGTGGGAAATGTAGAGCTTGTTCTCCCTGTCTTTGAGTACTGCTTTCTACTCTCCCCGTTACCTCTTTGCTAACATTCTCTCGAGAGAGTTGTGCTCAAAAGCAAAGCACATATCAAGACCTATCTCCACATGGAAAGTGCCAGCAGGGAAAGGTGGGGACTATTCTTGGACTCGATAGGAACTGCTTCAAGTCACCTAATTCTCTCTCTGCCTACTCTCGCCATAAAGCTAGGCACAAAACCAACCAACACTCTTCTTGCTGTACCTCCAACATGGAAAGAGCCAGGAGGGAATTGTAGGGCTTGTTTCTCAGTGTCTCCAATAACGGCATTCAGTGTGCCACCAACTTTTTCTTCTACACCCTCCAGGAGTTCTCCTCAAAATCCATAAACGTCTTGTTATACGTAAAACAAGCAAAGGGCCCAAAGCGAATTGTATAGCTGTTCTCAGTGTCTCTGAGAATTGCTCTGATTATCCGTGTTACCTCTTTGCTAAGACTCTCCAGAGAGCCGTCCTCAAAACCAACACACATCTTGACATATCTCCCACATTGATCGCAGTGTCTCCAGGAACGGCATTCGAGGAGCCAGGAACTTTTCTGCCTACACTGTCTGCGGGCAGTTCCTCAAAACCAATATACATCCTGCTATATCTCCCACATGGAAAGTGCCAGGAGGGAAAAGTGGCGATTATGTTTAGACTTTCTCGGAACTGCTTCAAATCAACTAGATAGCTTTGTGCTGCAAATCTCCCAAGAGCCAAATGTAAAAGCAGCAAACATCTCGCTGTATGTCCCACATCCAAAGCGCCAAGAGAGAGCTTGCTCTCCCTGTCTTTGAGTACTGTTTTCACTGTCCCGGTTACCTCTTTGCTAACATTCTCTTCAGAGCTGCAGTGAAACCAGGAACCACGTGGAGAAGGCACCCACACTGAAAATGCCTGGAAGGAACATTGGGGCTTCTTCTCAGTGTCTCTGATGTCGGGTTTTACTGTCCCGGGAAAGTCTCTGCTAACACCCTGCAGAGCGCCGTGCCCAATATACAGAAACGTCTTGCGGTATCTCCTACAGGGAAAGTGCCAAGAGGGAATTGTCGAGCTCGTTCTCAGTGTCTCTGAGAATTGCTCTGATTATCCGTGTGACCTCTTTGCTAAGACTCTCCAGAGAGCCGTCCTCAAAACCAACACACATCTTGACATATCTCCCTCATTGATCGCAGGGTCTCCAGGAACGGCATTCAATGAGCCAGGAACTTTTCTCCCTACACTGTCCATTGAGTTGTCCTCAAAAGCAATATACATCCTGCTATACCTGCTACATGGGAAGTGCCAGGTGGGAAATGTAGAGCTTGTTCTCCCTGTCTTTGAGTACTGCTTTCTACTCTCCCCGTTACCTCTTTGCTAACATTCTCTCGAGAGAGTTGTGCTCAAAAGCAAAGCACATATCAAGACCTATCTCCACATGGAAAGTGCCAGCAGGGAAAGGTGGGGACTATTCTTGGACTCGATAGGAACTGCTTCAAGTCACCTAATTCTCTCTCTGCCTACTCTCGCCATAAAGCTAGGCACAAAACCAACCAACACTCTTCTTGCTGTACCTCCAACATGGAAAGAGCCAGGAGGGAATTGTAGGGCTTGTTTCTCAGTGTCTCCAATAACGGCATTCAGTGTGCCACCAACTTTTTCTTCTACACCCTCCAGGAGTTCTCCTCAAAATCCATAAACGTCTTGTTATACGTAAAACAAGCAAAGGGCCCAAAGCGAATTGTATAGCTGTTCTCAGTGTCTCTGAGAATTGCTCTGATTATCCGTGTGACCTCTTTGCTAAGACTCTCCAGAGAGCCGTCCTCAAAACCAACACACATCTTGACATATCTCCCACATTGATCGCAGTGTCTCCAGGAACGGCATTCGAGGAGCCAGGAACTTTTCTGCCTACACTGTCTGCGGACAGTTCCTCAAAACCAATATACATCCTGCTATATCTCCCACATGGAAAGTGCCAGGAGGGAAAAGTGGCGATTATGTTTAGACTTTCTCGGAACTGCTTCAAATCAACTAGATAGCTTTGTGCTGCAAATCTCCCAAGAGCCAAATGTAAAAGCAGCAAACATCTCGCTGTATGTCCCACATCCAAAGCGCCAAGAGAGAGCTTGCTCTCCCTGTCTTTGAGTACTGTTTTCACTGTCCCGGTTACCTCTTTGCTAACATTCTCTTCAGAGCTGCAGTGAAACCAGGAACCACGTGGAGAAGGCACCCACACTGAAAATGCCTGGAAGGAACATTGGGGCTTCTTCTCAGTGTCTCTGATGTCGGGTTTTACTGTCCCGGGAAAGTCTCTGCTAACACCCTGCAGAGCGCCGTGCCCAATATACAGAAACGTCTTGCGGTATCTCCTACAGGGAAAGTGCCAAGAGGGAATTGTCGAGCTCGTTCTCAGTGTCTCTGAGAATTGCTCTGATTATCCGTGTGACCTCTTTGCTAAGACTCTCCAGAGAGCCGTCCTCAAAACCAACACACATCTTGACATATCTCCCTCATTGATCGCAGGGTCTCCAGGAACGGCATTCAATGAGCCAGGAACTTTTCTCCCTACACTGTCCATTGAGTTGTCCTCAAAAGCAATATACATCCTGCTATACCTGCTACATGGGAAGTGCCAGGTGGGAAATGTAGAGCTTGTTCTCCCTGTCTTTGAGTACTGCTTTCTACTCTCCCCGTTACCTCTTTGCTAACATTCTCTCGAGAGAGTTGTGCTCAAAAGCAAAGCACATATCAAGACCTATCTCCACATGGAAAGTGCCAGCAGGGAAAGGTGGGGACTATTCTTGGACTCGATAGGAACTGCTTCAAGTCACCTAATTCTCTCTCTGCCTACTCTCGCCATAAAGCTAGGCACAAAACCAACCAACACTCTTCTTGCTGTACCTCCAACATGGAAAGAGCCAGGAGGGAATTGTAGGGCTTGTTTCTCAGTGTCTCCAATAACGGCATTCAGTGTGCCACCAACTTTTTCTTCTACACCCTCCAGGAGTTCTCCTCAAAATCCATAAACGTCTTGTTATACGTAAAACAAGCAAAGGGCCCAAAGCGAATTGTATAGCTGTTCTCAGTGTCTCTGAGAATTGCTCTGATTATCCGTGTGACCTCTTTGCTAAGACTCTCCAGAGAGCCGTCCTCAAAACCAACACACATCTTGACATATCTCCCACATTGATCGCAGTGTCTCCAGGAACGGCATTCGAGGAGCCAGGAACTTTTCTGCCTACACTGTCTGCGGGCAGTTCCTCAAAACCAATATACATCCTGCTATATCTCCCACATGGAAAGTGCCAGGAGGGAAAAGTGGCGATTATGTTTAGACTTTCTCGGAACAGCTTCAAATCAACTAGATAGCTTTGTGCTGCAAATCTCCCAAGAGCCAAATGTAAAAGCAGCAAACATCTCGCTGTATGTCCCACATCCAAAGCGCCAAGAGAGAGCTTGCTCTCCCTGTCTTTGAGTACTGTTTTCACTGTCCCGGTTACCTCTTTGCTAACATTCTCTTCAGAGCTGCACTGAAACCAGGAACCACGTGGAGAAGGCACCCACACTGAAAATGCCTGGAAGGAACATTGGGGCTTCTTCTCAGTGTCTCTGATGTCGGGTTTTACTGTCCCGGGAAAGTCTCTGCTAACACCCTGCAGAGCGCCGTGCCCAATATACAGAAACGTCTTGCGGTATCTCCTACAGGGAAAGTGCCAAGAGGGAATTGTCGAGCTCGTTCTCAGTGTCTCTGAGAATTGCTCTGATTATCCGTGTGACCTCTTTGCTAAGACTCTCCAGAGAGCCGTCCTCAAAACCAACACACATCTTGACATATCTCCCTCATTGATCGCAGGGTCTCCAGGAACGGCATTCAATGAGCCAGGAACTTTTCTCCCTACACTGTCCATTGAGTTGTCCTCAAAAGCAATATACATCCTGCTATACCTGCTACATGGGAAGTGCCAGGTGGGAAATGTAGAGCTTGTTCTCCCTGTCTTTGAGTACTGCTTTCTACTCTCCCCGTTACCTCTTTGCTAACATTCTCTCGAGAGAGTTGTGCTCAAAAGCAAAGCACATATCAAGACCTATCTCCACATGGAAAGTGCCAGCAGGGAAAGGTGGGGACTATTCTTGGACTCGATAGGAACTGCTTCAAGTCACCTAATTCTCTCTCTGCCTACTCTCGCCATAAAGCTAGGCACAAAACCAACCAACACTCTTCTTGCTGTACCTCCAACATGGAAAGAGCCAGGAGGGAATTGTAGGGCTTGTTTCTCAGTGTCTCCAATAACGGCATTCAGTGTGCCACCAACTTTTTCTTCTACACCCTCCAGGAGTTCTCCTCAAAATCCATAAACGTCTTGTTATACGTAAAACAAGCAAAGGGCCCAAAGCGAATTGTATAGCTGTTCTCAGTGTCTCTGAGAATTGCTCTGATTATCCGTGTGACCTCTTTGCTAAGACTCTCCAGAGAGCCGTCCTCAAAACCAACACACATCTTGACATATCTCCCACATTGATCGCAGTGTCTCCAGGAACGGCATTCGAGGAGCCAGGAACTTTTCTGCCTACACTGTCTGCGGGCAGTTCCTCAAAACCAATATACATCCTGCTATATCTCCCACATGGAAAGTGCCAGGAGGGAAAAGTGGCGATTATGTTTAGACTTTCTCGGAACAGCTTCAAATCAACTAGATAGCTTTGTGCTGCAAATCTCCCAAGAGCCAAATGTAAAAGCAGCAAACATCTCGCTGTATGTCCCACATCCAAAGCGCCAAGAGAGAGCTTGCTCTCCCTGTCTTTGAGTACTGTTTTCACTGTCCCGGTTACCTCTTTGCTAACATTCTCTTCAGAGCTGCAGTGAAACCAGGAACCACGTGGAGAAGGCACCCACACTGAAAATGCCTGGAAGGAACATTGGGGCTTCTTCTCAGTGTCTCTGATGTCGGGTTTTACTGTCCCGGGAAAGTCTCTGCTAACACCCTGCAGAGCGCCGTGCCCAATATACAGAAACGTCTTGCGGTATCTCCTACAGGGAAAGTGCCAAGAGGGAATTGTCGAGCTCGTTCTCAGTGTCTCTGAGAATTGCTCTGATTATCCGTGTGACCTCTTTGCTAAGACTCTCCAGAGAGCCGTCCTCAAAACCAACACACATCTTGACATATCTCCCTCATTGATCGCAGGGTCTCCAGGAACGGCATTCAATGAGCCAGGAACTTTTCTCCCTACACTGTCCATTGAGTTGTCCTCAAAAGCAATATACATCCTGCTATACCTGCTACATGGGAAGTGCCAGGGGGGAAATGTAGAGCTTGTTCTCCCTGTCTTTGAGTACTGCTTTCTACTCTCCCCGTTACCTCTTTGCTAACATTCTCTCGAGAGAGTTGTGCTCAAAAGCAAAGCACATATCAAGACCTATCTCCACATGGAAAGTGCCAGCAGGGAAAGGTGGGGACTATTCTTGGACTCGATAGGAACTGCTTCAAGTCACCTAATTCTCTCTCTGCCTACTCTCGCCATAAAGCTAGGCACAAAACCAACCAACACTCTTCTTGCTGTACCTCCAACATGGAAAGAGCCAGGAGGGAATTGTAGGGCTTGTTTCTCAGTGTCTCCAATAACGGCATTCAGTGTGCCACCAACTTTTTCTTCTACACCCTCCAGGAGTTCTCCTCAAAATCCATAAACGTCTTGTTATACGTAAAACAAGCAAAGGGCCCAAAGCGAATTGTATAGCTGTTCTCAGTGTCTCTGAGAATTGCTCTGATTATCCGTGTGACCTCTTTGCTAAGACTCTCCAGAGAGCCGTCCTCAAAACCAACACACATCTTGACATATCTCCCACATTGATCGCAGTGTCTCCAGGAACGGCATTCGAGGAGCCAGGAACTTTTCTGCCTACACTGTCTGCGGGCAGTTCCTCAAAACCAATATACATCCTGCTATATCTCCCACATGGAAAGTGCCAGGAGGGAAAAGTGGCGATTATGTTTAGACTTTCTCGGAACAGCTTCAAATCAACTAGATAGCTTTGTGCTGCAAATCTCCCAAGAGCCAAATGTAAAAGCAGCAAACATCTCGCTGTATGTCCCACATCCAAAGCGCCAAGAGAGAGCTTGCTCTCCCTGTCTTTGAGTACTGTTTTCACTGTCCCGGTTACCTCTTTGCTAACATTCTCTTCAGAGCTGCAGTGAAACCAGGAACCACGTGGAGAAGGCACCCACACTGAAAATGCCTGGAAGGAACATTGGGGCTTCTTCTCAGTGTCTCTGATGTCGGGTTTTACTGTCCCGGGAAAGTCTCTGCTAACACCCTGCAGAGCGCCGTGCCCAATATACAGAAACGTCTTGCGGTATCTCCTACAGGGAAAGTGCCAAGAGGGAATTGTCGAGCTCGTTCTCAGTGTCTCTGAGAATTGCTCTGATTATCCGTGTGACCTCTTTGCTAAGACTCTCCAGAGAGCCGTCCTCAAAACCAACACACATCTTGACATATCTCCCTCATTGATCGCAGGGTCTCCAGGAACGGCATTCAATGAGCCAGGAACTTTTCTCCCTACACTGTCCATTGAGTTGTCCTCAAAAGCAATATACATCCTGCTATACCTGCTACATGGGAAGTGCCAGGTGGGAAATGTAGAGCTTGTTCTCCCTGTCTTTGAGTACTGCTTTCTACTCTCCCCGTTACCTCTTTGCTAACATTCTCTCGAGAGAGTTGTGCTCAAAAGCAAAGCACATATCAAGACCTATCTCCACATGGAAAGTGCCAGCAGGGAAAGGTGGGGACTATTCTTGGACTCGATAGGAACTGCTTCAAGTCACCTAATTCTCTCTCTGCCTACTCTCGCCATAAAGCTAGGCACAAAACCAACCAACACTCTTCTTGCTGTACCTCCAACATGGAAAGAGCCAGGAGGGAATTGTAGGGCTTGTTTCTCAGTGTCTCCAATAACGGCATTCAGTGTGCCACCAACTTTTTCTTCTACACCCTCCAGGAGTTCTCCTCAAAATCCATAAACGTCTTGTTATACGTAAAACAAGCAAAGGGCCCAAAGCGAATTGTATAGCTGTTCTCAGTGTCTCTGAGAATTGCTCTGATTATCCGTGTGACCTCTTTGCTAAGACTCTCCAGAGAGCCGTCCTCAAAACCAACACACATCTTGACATATCTCCCACATTGATCGCAGTGTCTCCAGGAACGGCATTCGAGGAGCCAGGAACTTTTCTGCCTACACTGTCTGCGGACAGTTCCTCAAAACCAATATACATCCTGCTATATCTCCCACATGGAAAGTGCCAGGAGGGAAAAGTGGCGATTATGTTTAGACTTTCTCGGAACTGCTTCAAATCAACTAGATAGCTTTGTGCTGCAAATCTCCCAAGAGCCAAATGTAAAAGCAGCAAACATCTCGCTGTATGTCCCACATCCAAAGCGCCAAGAGAGAGCTTGCTCTCCCTGTCTTTGAGTACTGTTTTCACTGTCCCGGTTCCCTCTTTGCTAACATTCTCTTCAGAGCTGCACTGAAACCAGGAACCACGTGGAGAAGGCACCCACACTGAAAATGCCTGGAAGGAACATTGGGGCTTCTTCTCAGTGTCTCTGATGTCGGGTTTTACTGTCCCGGGAAAGTCTCTGCTAACAGCCTGCAGAGCACCGTGCCCAATATACAGAAACGTCTTGCGGTATCTCCTACAGGGAAAGTGCCAAGAGGGAATTGTCGAGCTCGTTCTCAGTGTCTCTGAGAATTGCTCTGATTATCCGTGTGACCTCTTTGCTAAGACTCTCCAGAGAGCCGTCCTCAAAACCAACACACATCTTGACATATCTCCCTCATTGATCGCAGGGTCTCCAGGAACGGCATTCAATGAGCCAGGAACTTTTCTCCCTACACTGTCCATTGAGTTGTCCTCAAAAGCAATATACATCCTGCTATACCTGCTACATGGGAAGTGCCAGGTGGGAAATGTAGAGCTTGTTCTCCCTGTCTTTGAGTACTGCTTTCTACTCTCCCCGTTACCTCTTTGCTAACATTCTCTCGAGAGAGTTGTGCTCAAAAGCAAAGCACATATCAAGACCTATCTCCACATGGAAAGTGCCAGCAGGGAAAGGTGGGGACTATTCTTGGACTCGATAGGAACTGCTTCAAGTCACCTAATTCTCTCTCTGCCTACTCTCGCCATAAAGCTAGGCACAAAACCAACCAACACTCTTCTTGCTGTACCTCTAACATGGAAAGAGCCAGGAGGGAATTGTAGGGCTTGTTTCTCAGTGTCTCCAATAACGGCATTCAGTGTGCCACCAACTTTTTCTTCTACACCCTCCAGGAGTTCTCCTCAAAATCCATAAACGTCTTGTTATACGTAAAACAAGCAAAGGGCCCAAAGCGAATTGTATAGCTGTTCTCAGTGTCTCTGAGAATTGCTCTGATTATCCGTGTGACCTCTTTGCTAAGACTCTCCAGAGAGCCGTCCTCAAAACCAACACACATCTTGACATATCTCCCACATTGATCGCAGTGTCTCCAGGAACGGCATTCGAGGAGCCAGGAACTTTTCTGCCTACACTGTCTGCGGGCAGTTCCTCAAAACCAATATACATCCTGCTATATCTCCCACATGGAAAGTGCCAGGAGGGAAAAGTGGCGATTATGTTTAGACTTTCTCGGAACTGCTTCAAATCAACTAGATAGCTTTGTGCTGCAAATCTCCCAAGAGCCAAATGTAAAAGCAGCAAACATCTCGCTGTATGTCCCACATCCAAAGCGCCAAGAGAGAGCTTGCTCTCCCTGTCTTTGAGTACTGTTTTCACTGTCCCGGTTACCTCTTTGCTAACATTCTCTTCAGAGCTGCACTGAAACCAGGAACCACGTGGAGAAGGCACCCACACTGAAAATGCCTGGAAGGAACATTGGGGCTTCTTCTCAGTGTCTCTGATGTCGGGTTTTACTGTCCCGGGAAAGTCTCTGCTAACACCCTGCAGAGCGCCGTGCCCAATATACAGAAACGTCTTGCGGTATCTCCTACAGGGAAAGTGCCAAGAGGGAATTGTCGAGCTCGTTCTCAGTGTCTCTGAGAATTGCTCTGATTATCCGTGTGACCTCTTTGCTAAGACTCTCCAGAGAGCCGTCCTCAAAACCAACACACATCTTGACATATCTCCCTCATTGATCGCAGGGTCTCCAGGAACGTCATTCAATGAGCCAGGAACTTTTCTCCCTACACTGTCCATTGAGTTGTCCTCAAAAGCAATATACATCCTGCTATACCTGCTACATGGGAAGTGCCAGGTGGGAAATGTAGAGCTTGTTCTCCCTGTCTTTGAGTACTGCTTTCTACTCTCCCCGTTACCTCTTTGCTAACATTCTCTCGAGAGAGAGTTGTGCTCAAAAGCAAAGCACATATCAAGACCTATCTCCACATGGAAAGTGCCAGCAGGGAAAGGTGGGGACTATTCTTGGACTCGATAGGAACTGCTTCAAGTCACCTAATTCTCTCTCTGCCTACTCTCGCCATAAAGCTAGGCACAAAACCAACCAACACTCTTCTTGCTGTACCTCCAACATGGAAAGAGCCAGGAGGGAATTGTAGGGCTTGTTTCTCAGTGTCTCCAATAACGGCATTCAGTGTGCCACCAACTTTTTCTTCTACACCCTCCAGGAGTTCTCCTCAAAATCCATAAACGTCTTGTTATACGTAAAACAAGCAAAGGGCCCAAAGCGAATTGTATAGCTGTTCTCAGTGTCTCTGAGAATTGCTCTGATTATCCGTGTGACCTCTTTGCTAAGACTCTCCAGAGAGCCGTCCTCAAAACCAACACACATCTTGACATATCTCCCACATTGATCGCAGTGTCTCCAGGAACGGCATTCGAGGAGCCAGGAACTTTTCTGCCTACACTGTCTGCGGACAGTTCCTCAAAACCAATATACATCCTGCTATATCTCCCACATGGAAAGTGCCAGGAGGGAAAAGTGGCGATTATGTTTAGACTTTCTCGGAACTGCTTCAAATCAACTAGATAGCTTTGTGCTGCAAATCTCCCAAGAGCCAAATGTAAAAGCAGCAAACATCTCACTGTATGTCCCACATCCAAAGCGCCAAGAGAGAGCTTGCTCTCCCTGTCTTTGAGTACTGTTTTCACTGTCCCGGTTACCTCTTTGCTAACATTCTCTTCAGAGCTGCACTGAAACCAGGAACCACGTGGAGAAGGCACCCACACTGAAAATGCCTGGAAGGAACATTGGGGCTTCTTCTCAGTGTCTCTGATGTCGGGTTTTACTGTCCCGGGAAAGTCTCTGCTAACACCCTGCAGAGCGCCGTGCCCAATATACAGAAACGTCTTGCGGTATCTCCTACAGGGAAAGTGCCAAGAGGGAATTGTCGAGCTCGTTCTCAGTGTCTCTGAGAATTGCTCTGATTATCCGTGTGACCTCTTTGCTAAGACTCTCCAGAGAGCCGTCCTCAAAACCAACACACATCTTGACATATCTCCCTCATTGATCGCAGGGTCTCCAGGAACGGCATTCAATGAGCCAGGAACTTTTCTCCCTACACTGTCCATTGAGTTGTCCTCAAAAGCAATATACATCCTGCTATACCTGCTACATGGGAAGTGCCAGGTGGGAAATGTAGAGCTTGTTCTCCCTGTCTTTGAGTACTGCTTTCTACTCTCCCCGTTACCTCTTTGCTAACATTCTCTCGAGAGAGTTGTGCTCAAAAGCAAAGCACATATCAAGACCTATCTCCACATGGAAAGTGCCAGCAGGGAAAGGTGGGGACTATTCTTGGACTCGATAGGAACTGCTTCAAGTCACCTAATTCTCTCTCTGCCTACTCTCGCCATAAAGCTAGGCACAAAACCAACCAACAATCTTCTTGCTGTACCTCCAACATGGAAAGAGCCAGGAGGGAATTGTAGGGCTTGTTTCTCAGTGTCTCCAATAACGGCATTCAGTGTGCCACCAACTTTTTCTTCTACACCCTCCAGGAGTTCTCCTCAAAATCCATAAACGTCTTGTTATACGTAAAACAAGCAAAGGGCCCAAAGCGAATTGTATAGCTGTTCTCAGTGTCTCTGAGAATTGCTCTGATTATCCGTGTGACCTCTTTGCTAAGACTCTCCAGAGAGCCGTCCTCAAAACCAACACACATCTTGACATATCTCCCACATTGATCGCAGTGTCTCCAGGAACGGCATTCGAGGAGCCAGGAACTTTTCTGCCTACACTGTCTGCGGGCAGTTCCTCAAAACCAATATACATCCTGCTATATCTCCCACATGGAAAGTGCCAGGAGGGAAAAGTGGCGATTATGTTTAGACTTTCTCGGAACTGCTTCAAATCAACTAGATAGCTTTGTGCTGCAAATCTCCCAAGAGCCAAATGTAAAAGCAGCAAACATCTCGCTGTATGTCCCACATCCAAAGCGCCAAGAGAGAGCTTGCTCTCCCTGTCTTTGAGTACTGTTTTCACTGTCCCGGTTACCTCTTTGCTAACATTCTCTTCAGAGCTGCACTGAAACCAGGAACCACGTGGAGAAGGCACCCACACTGAAAATGCCTGGAAGGAACATTGGGGCTTCTTCTCAGTGTCTCTGATGTCGGGTTTTACTGTCCCGGGAAAGTCTCTGCTAACACCCTGCAGAGCGCCGTGCCCAATATACAGAAACGTCTTGCGGTATCTCCTACAGGGAAAGTGCCAAGAGGGAATTGTCGAGCTCGTTCTCAGTGGCTCTGAGAATTGCTCTGATTATCCGTGTGACCTCTTTGCTAAGACTCTCCAGAGAGCCGTCCTCAAAACCAACACACATCTTGACATATCTCCCTCATTGATCGCAGGGTCTCCAGGAACGGCATTCAATGAGCCAGGAACTTTTCTCCCTACACTGTCCATTGAGTTGTCCTCAAAAGCAATATACATCCTGCTATACCTGCTACATGGGAAGTGCCAGGTGGGAAATGTAGAGCTTGTTCTCCCTGTCTTTGAGTACTGCTTTCTACTCTCCCCGTTACCTCTTTGCTAACATTCTCTCGAGAGAGTTGTGCTCAAAAGCAAAGCACATATCAAGACCTATCTCCACATGGAAAGTGCCAGCAGGGAAAGGTGGGGACTATTCTTGGACTCGATAGGAACTGCTTCAAGTCACCTAATTCTCTCTCTGCCTACTCTCGCCATAAAGCTAGGCACAAAACCAACCAACACTCTTCTTGCTGTACCTCCAACATGGAAAGAGCCAGGAGGGAATTGTAGGGCTTGTTTCTCAGTGTCTCCAATAACGGCATTCAGTGTGCCACCAACTTTTTCTTCTACACCCTCCAGGAGTTCTCCTCAAAATCCATAAACGTCTTGTTATACGTAAAACAAGCAAAGGGCCCAAAGCGAATTGTATAGCTGTTCTCAGTGTCTCTGAGAATTGCTCTGATTATCCGTGTGACCTCTTTGCTAAGACTCTCCAGAGAGCCGTCCTCAAAACCAACACACATCTTGACATATCTCCCACATTGATCGCAGTGTCTCCAGGAACGGCATTCGAGGAGCCAGGAACTTTTCTGCCTACACTGTCTGCGGGCAGTTCCTCAAAACCAATATACATCCTGCTATATCTCCCACATGGAAAGTGCCAGGAGGGAAAAGTGGCGATTATGTTTAGACTTTCTCGGAACTGCTTCAAATCAACTAGATAGCTTTGTGCTGCAAATCTCCCAAGAGCCAAATGTAAAAGCAGCAAACATCTCGCTGTATGTCCCACATCCAAAGCGCCAAGAGAGAGCTTGCTCTCCCTGTCTTTGAGTACTGTTTTCACTGTCCCGGTTACCTCTTTGCTAACATTCTCTTCAGAGCTGCACTGAAACCAGGAACCACGTGGAGAAGGCACCCACACTGAAAATGCCTGGAAGGAACATTGGGGCTTCTTCTCAGTGTCTCTGATGTCGGGTTTTACTGTCCCGGGAAAGTCTCTGCTAACACCCTGCAGAGCGCCGTGCCCAATATACAGAAACGTCTTGCGGTATCTCCTACAGGGAAAGTGCCAAGAGGGAATTGTCGAGCTCGTTCTCAGTGTCTCTGAGAATTGCTCTGATTATCCGTGTGACCTCTTTGCTAAGACTCTCCAGAGAGCCGTCCTCAAAACCAACACACATCTTGACATATCTCCCTCATTGATCGCAGGGTCTCCAGGAACGGCATTCAATGAGCCAGGAACTTTTCTCCCTACACTGTCCATTGAGTTGTCCTCAAAAGCAATATACATCCTGCTATACCTGCTACATGGGAAGTGCCAGGTGGGAAATGTAGAGCTTGTTCTCCCTGTCTTTGAGTACTGCTTTCTACTCTCCCCGTTACCTCTTTGCTAACATTCTCGAGAGAGAGAGTTGTGCTCAAAAGCAAAGCACATATCAAGACCTATCTCCACATGGAAAGTGCCAGCAGGGAAAGGTGGGGACTATTCTTGGACTCGATAGGAACTGCTTCAAGTCACCTAATTCTCTCTCTGCCTACTCTCGCCATAAAGCTAGGCACAAAACCAACCAACACTCTTCTTGCTGTACCTCCAACATGGAAAGAGCCAGGAGGGAATTGTAGGGCTTGTTTCTCAGTGTCTCCAATAACGGCATTCAGTGTGCCACCAACTTTTTCTTCTACACCCTCCAGGAGTTCTCCTCAAAATCCATAAACGTCTTGTTATACGTAAAACAAGCAAAGGGCCCAAAGCGAATTGTATAGCTGTTCTCAGTGTCTCTGAGAATTGCTCTGATTATCCGTGTGACCTCTTTGCTAAGACTCTCCAGAGAGCCGTCCTCAAAACCAACACACATCTTGACATATCTCCCACATTGATCGCAGTGTCTCCAGGAACGGCATTCGAGGAGCCAGGAACTTTTCTGCCTACACTGTCTGCGGACAGTTCCTCAAAACCAATATACATCCTGCTATATCTCCCACATGGAAAGTGCCAGGAGGGAAAAGTGGCGATTATGTTTAGACTTTCTCGGAACTGCTTCAAATCAACTAGATAGCTTTGTGCTGCAAATCTCCCAAGAGCCAAATGTAAAAGCAGCAAACATCTCGCTGTATGTCCCACATCCAAAGCGCCAAGAGAGAGCTTGCTCTCCCTGTCTTTGAGTACTGTTTTCACTGTCCCGGTTACCTCTTTGCTAACATTCTCTTCAGAGCTGCAGTGAAACCAGGAACCACGTGGAGAAGGCACCCACACTGAAAATGCCTGGAAGGAACATTGGGGCTTCTTCTCAGTGTCTCTGATGTCGGGTTTTACTGTCCCGGGAAAGTCTCTGCTAACACCCTGCAGAGCGCCGTGCCCAATATACAGAAACGTCTTGCGGTATCTCCTACAGGGAAAGTGCCAAGAGGGAATTGTCGAGCTCGTTCTCAGTGTCTCTGAGAATTGCTCTGATTATCCGTGTGACCTCTTTGCTAAGACTCTCCAGAGAGCCGTCCTCAAAACCAACACACATCTTGACATATCTCCCTCATTGATCGCAGGGTCTCCAGGAACGGCATTCAATGAGCCAGGAACTTTTCTCCCTACACTGTCCATTGAGTTGTCCTCAAAAGCAATATACCTCCTGCTATACCTGCTACATGGGAAGTGCCAGGTGGGAAATGTAGAGCTTGTTCTCCCTGTCTTTGAGTACTGCTTTCTACTCTCCCCGTTACCTCTTTGCTAACATTCTCGAGAGAGAGTTGTGCTCAAAAGCAAAGCACATATCAAGACCTATCTCCACATGGAAAGTGCCAGCAGGGAAAGGTGGGGACTATTCTTGGACTCGATAGGAACTGCTTCAAGTCACCTAATTCTCTCTCTGCCTACTCTCGCCATAAAGCTAGGCACAAAACCAACCAACACTCTTCTTGCTGTACCTCCAACATGGAAAGAGCCAGGAGGGAATTGTAGGGCTTGTTTCTCAGTGTCTCCAATAACGGCATTCTGTGTGCCACCAACTTTTTCTTCTACACCCTCCAGGAGTTCTCCTCAAAATCCATAAACGTCTTGTTATACGTAAAACAAGCAAAGGGCCCAAAGCGAATTGTATAGCTGTTCTCAGTGTCTCTGAGAATTGCTCTGATTATCCGTGTGACCTCTTTGCTAAGACTCTCCAGAGAGCCGTCCTCAAAACCAACACACATCTTGACATATCTCCCACATTGATCGCAGTGTCTCCAGGAACGGCATTCGAGGAGCCAGGAACTTTTCTGCCTACACTGTCTGCGGGCAGTTCCTCAAAACCAATATACATCCTGCTATATCTCCCACATGGAAAGTGCCAGGAGGGAAAAGTGGCGATTATGTTTAGACTTTCTCGGAACTGCTTCAAATCAACTAGATAGCTTTGTGCTGCAAATCTCCCAAGAGCCAAATGTAAAAGCAGCAAACATCTCGCTGTATGTCCCACATCCAAAGCGCCAAGAGAGAGCTTGCTCTCCCTGTCTTTGAGTACTGTTTTCACTGTCCCGGTTACCTCTTTGCTAACATTCTCTTCAGAGCTGCAGTGAAACCAGGAACCACGTGGAGAAGGCACCCACACTGAAAATGCCTGGAAGGAACATTGGGGCTTCTTCTCAGTGTCTCTGATGTCGGGTTTTACTGTCCCGGGAAAGTCTCTGCTAACACCCTGCAGAGCGCCGTGCCCAATATACAGAAACGTCTTGCGGTATCTCCTACAGGGAAAGTGCCAAGAGGGAATTGTCGAGCTCGTTCTCAGTGTCTCTGAGAATTGCTCTGATTATCCGTGTGACCTCTTTGCTAAGACTCTCCAGAGAGCCGTCCTCAAAACCAACACACATCTTGACATATCTCCCTCATTGATCGCAGGGTCTCCAGGAACGGCATTCAATGAGCCAGGAACTTTTCTCCCTACACTGTCCATTGAGTTGTCCTCAAAAGCAATATACATCCTGCTATACCTGCTACATGGGAAGTGCCAGGTGGGAAATGTAGAGCTTGTTCTCCCTGTCTTTGAGTACTGCTTTCTACTCTCCCCGTTACCTCTTTGCTAACATTCTCTCGAGAGAGTTGTGCTCAAAAGCAAAGCACATATCAAGACCTATCTCCACATGGAAAGTGCCAGCAGGGAAAGGTGGGGACTATTCTTGGACTCGATAGGAACTGCTTCAAGTCACCTAATTCTCTCTCTGCCTACTCGCGCCATAAAGCTAGGCACAAAACCAACCAACACTCTTCTTGCTGTACCTCCAACATGGAAAGAGCCAGGAGGGAATTGTAGGGCTTGTTTCTCAGTGTCTCCAATAACGGCATTCAGTGTGCCACCAACTTTTTCTTCTACACCCTCCAGGAGTTCTCCTCAAAATCCATAAACGTCTTGTTATACGTAAAACAAGCAAAGGGCCCAAAGCGAATTGTATAGCTGTTCTCAGTGTCTCTGAGAATTGCTCTGATTATCCGTGTGACCTCTTTGCTAAGACTCTCCAGAGAGCCGTCCTCAAAACCAACACACATCTTGACATATCTCCCACATTGATCGCAGTGTCTCCAGGAACGGCATTCGAGGAGCCAGGAACTTTTCTGCCTACACTGTCTGCGGGCAGTTCCTCAAAACCAATATACATCCTGCTATATCTCCCACATGGAAAGTGCCAGGAGGGAAAAGTGGCGATTATGTTTAGACTTTCTCGGAACTGCTTCAAATCAACTAGATAGCTTTGTGCTGCAAATCTCCCAAGAGCCAAATGTAAAAGCAGCAAACATCTCGCTGTATGTCCCACATCCAAAGCGCCAAGAGAGAGCTTGCTCTCCCTGTCTTTGAGTACTGTTTTCACTGTCCCGGTTACCTCTTTGCTAACATTCTCTTCAGAGCTGCACTGAAACCAGGAACCACGTGGAGAAGGCACCCACACTGAAAATGCCTGGAAGGAACATTGGGGCTTCTTCTCAGTGTCTCTGATGTCGGGTTTTACTGTCCCGGGAAAGTCTCTGCTAACACCCTGCAGAGCGCCGTGCCCAATATACAGAAACGTCTTGCGGTATCTCCTACAGGGAAAGTGCCAAGAGGGAATTGTCGAGCTCGTTCTCAGTGTCTCTGAGAATTGCTCTGATTATCCGTGTGACCTCTTTGCTAAGACTCTCCAGAGAGCCGTCCTCAAAACCAACACACATCTTGACATATCTCCCTCATTGATCGCAGGGTCTCCAGGAACGGCATTCAATGAGCCAGGAACTTTTCTCCCTACACTGTCCATTGAGTTGTCCTCAAAAGCAATATACATCCTGCTATACCTGCTACATGGGAAGTGCCAGGTGGGAAATGTAGAGCTTGTTCTCCCTGTCTTTGAGTACTGCTTTCTACTCTCCCCGTTACCTCTTTGCTAACATTCTCTCGAGAGAGTTGTGCTCAAAAGCAAAGCACATATCAAGACCTATCTCCACATGGAAAGTGCCAGCAGGGAAAGGTGGGGACTATTCTTGGACTCGATAGGAACTGCTTCAAGTCACCTAATTCTCTCTCTGCCTACTCTCGCCATAAAGCTAGGCACAAAACCAACCAACAATCTTCTTGCTGTACCTCCAACATGGAAAGAGCCAGGAGGGAATTGTAGGGCTTGTTTCTCAGTGTCTCCAATAACGGCATTCAGTGTGCCACCAACTTTTTCTTCTACACCCTCCAGGAGTTCTCCTCAAAATCCATAAACGTCTTGTTATACGTAAAACAAGCAAAGGGCCCAAAGCGAATTGTATAGCTGTTCTCAGTGTCTCTGAGAATTGCTCTGATTATCCGTGTGACCTCTTTGCTAAGACTCTCCAGAGAGCCGTCCTCAAAACCAACACACATCTTGACATATCTCCCACATTGATCGCAGTGTCTCCAGGAACGGCATTCGAGGAGCCAGGAACTTTTCTGCCTACACTGTCTGCGGACAGTTCCTCAAAACCAATATACATCCTGCTATATCTCCCACATGGAAAGTGCCAGGAGGGAAAAGTGGCGATTATGTTTAGACTTTCTCGGAACTGCTTCAAATCAACTAGATAGCTTTGTGCTGCAAATCTCCCAAGAGCCAAATGTAAAAGCAGCAAACATCTCGCTGTATGTCCCACATCCAAAGCGCCAAGAGAGAGCTTGCTCTCCCTGTCTTTGAGTACTGTTTTCACTGTCCCGGTTACCTCTTTGCTAACATTCTCTTCAGAGCTGCAGTGAAACCAGGAACCACGTGGAGAAGGCACCCACACTGAAAATGCCTGGAAGGAACATTGGGGCTTCTTCTCAGTGTCTCTGATGTCGGGTTTTACTGTCCCGGGAAAGTCTCTGCTAACACCCTGCAGAGCGCCGTGCCCAATATACAGAAACGTCTTGCGGTATCTCCTACAGGGAAAGTGCCAAGAGGGAATTGTCGAGCTCGTTCTCAGTGTCTCTGAGAATTGCTCTGATTATCCGTGTGACCTCTTTGCTAAGACTCTCCAGAGAGCCGTCCTCAAAACCAACACACATCTTGACATATCTCCCTCATTGATCGCAGGGTCTCCAGGAACGGCATTCAATGAGCCAGGAACTTTTCTCCCTACACTGTCCATTGAGTTGTCCTCAAAAGCAATATACATCCTGCTATACCTGCTACATGGGAAGTGCCAGGTGGGAAATGTAGAGCTTGTTCTCCCTGTCTTTGAGTACTGCTTTCTACTCTCCCCGTTACCTCTTTGCTAACATTCTCTCGAGAGAGTTGTGCTCAAAAGCAAAGCACATATCAAGACCTATCTCCACATGGAAAGTGCCAGCAGGGAAAGGTGGGGACTATTCTTGGACTCGATAGGAACTGCTTCAAGTCACCTAATTCTCTCTCTGCCTACTCTCGCCATAAAGCTAGGCACAAAACCAACCAACACTCTTCTTGCTGTACCTCCAACATGGAAAGAGCCAGGAGGGAATTGTAGGGCTTGTTTCTCAGTGTCTCCAATAACGGCATTCAGTGTGCCACCAACTTTTTCTTCTACACCCTCCAGGAGTTCTCCTCAAAATCCATAAACGTCTTGTTATACGTAAAACAAGCAAAGGGCCCAAAGCGAATTGTATAGCTGTTCTCAGTGTCTCTGAGAATTGCTCTGATTATCCGTGTGACCTCTTTGCTAAGACTCTCCAGAGAGCCGTCCTCAAAACCAACACACATCTTGACATATCTCCCACATTGATCGCAGTGTCTCCAGGAACGGCATTCGAGGAGCCAGGAACTTTTCTGCCTACACTGTCTGCGGGCAGTTCCTCAAAACCAATATACATCCTGCTATATCTCCCACATGGAAAGTGCCAGGAGGGAAAAGTGGCGATTATGTTTAGACTTTCTCGGAACTGCTTCAAATCAACTAGATAGCTTTGTGCTGCAAATCTCCCAAGAGCCAAATGTAAAAGCAGCAAACATCTCGCTGTATGTCCCACATCCAAAGCGCCAAGAGAGAGCTTGCTCTCCCTGTCTTTGAGTACTGTTTTCACTGTCCCGGTTACCTCTTTGCTAACATTCTCTTCAGAGCTGCAGTGAAACCAGGAACCACGTGGAGAAGGCACCCACACTGAAAATGCCTGGAAGGAACATTGGGGCTTCTTCTCAGTGTCTCTGATGTCGGGTTTTACTGTCCCGGGAAAGTCTCTGCTAACACCCTGCAGAGCGCCGTGCCCAATATACAGAAACGTCTTGCGGTATCTCCTACAGGGAAAGTGCCAAGAGGGAATTGTCGAGCTCGTTCTCAGTGTCTCTGAGAATTGCTCTGATTATCCGTGTGACCTCTTTGCTAAGACTCTCCAGAGAGCCGTCCTCAAAACCAACACACATCTTGACATATCTCCCTCATTGATCGCAGGGTCTCCAGGAACGGCATTCAATGAGCCAGGAACTTTTCTCCCTACACTGTCCATTGAGTTGTCCTCAAAAGCAATATACATCCTGCTATACCTGCTACATGGGAAGTGCCAGGTGGGAAATGTAGAGCTTGTTCTCCCTGTCTTTGAGTACTGCTTTCTACTCTCCCCGTTACCTCTTTGCTAACATTCTCTCGAGAGAGTTGTGCTCAAAAGCAAAGCACATATCAAGACCTATCTCCACATGGAAAGTGCCAGCAGGGAAAGGTGGGGACTATTCTTGGACTCGATAGGAACTGCTTCAAGTCACCTAATTCTCTCTCTGCCTACTCGCGCCATAAAGCTAGGCACAAAACCAACCAACACTCTTCTTGCTGTACCTCCAACATGGAAAGAGCCAGGAGGGAATTGTAGGGCTTGTTTCTCAGTGTCTCCAATAACGGCATTCAGTGTGCCACCAACTTTTTCTTCTACACCCTCCAGGAGTTCTCCTCAAAATCCATAAACGTCTTGTTATACGTAAAACAAGCAAAGGGCCCAAAGCGAATTGTATAGCTGTTCTCAGTGTCTCTGAGAATTGCTCTGATTATCCGTGTGACCTCTTTGCTAAGACTCTCCAGAGAGCCGTCCTCAAAACCAACACACATCTTGACATATCTCCCACATTGATCGCAGTGTCTCCAGGAACGGCATTCGAGGAGCCAGGAACTTTTCTGCCTACACTGTCTGCGGGCAGTTCCTCAAAACCAATATACATCCTGCTATATCTCCCACATGGAAAGTGCCAGGAGGGAAAAGTGGCGATTATGTTTAGACTTTCTCGGAACTGCTTCAAATCAACTAGATAGCTTTGTGCTGCAAATCTCCCAAGAGCCAAATGTAAAAGCAGCAAACATCTCGCTGTATGTCCCACATCCAAAGCGCCAAGAGAGAGCTTGCTCTCCCTGTCTTTGAGTACTGTTTTCACTGTCCCGGTTACCTCTTTGCTAACATTCTCTTCAGAGCTGCACTGAAACCAGGAACCACGTGGAGAAGGCACCCACACTGAAAATGCCTGGAAGGAACATTGGGGCTTCTTCTCAGTGTCTCTGATGTCGGGTTTTACTGTCCCGGGAAAGTCTCTGCTAACACCCTGCAGAGCGCCGTGCCCAATATACAGAAACGTCTTGCGGTATCTCCTACAGGGAAAGTGCCAAGAGGGAATTGTCGAGCTCGTTCTCAGTGTCTCTGAGAATTGCTCTGATTATCCGTGTGACCTCTTTGCTAAGACTCTCCAGAGAGCCGTCCTCAAAACCAACACACATCTTGACATATCTCCCTCATTGATCGCAGGGTCTCCAGGAACGGCATTCAATGAGCCAGGAACTTTTCTCCCTACACTGTCCATTGAGTTGTCCTCAAAAGCAATATACCTCCTGCTATACCTGCTACATGGGAAGTGCCAGGTGGGAAATGTAGAGCTTGTTCTCCCTGTCTTTGAGTACTGCTTTCTACTCTCCCCGTTACCTCTTTGCTAACATTCTCTCGAGAGAGTTGTGCTCAAAAGCAAAGCACATATCAAGACCTATCTCCACATGGAAAGTGCCAGCAGGGAAAGGTGGGGACTATTCTTGGACTCGATAGGAACTGCTTCAAGTCACCTAATTCTCTCTCTGCCTACTCTCGCCATAAAGCTAGGCACAAAACCAACCAACACTCTTCTTGCTGTACCTCCAACATGGAAAGAGCCAGGAGGGAATTGTAGGGCTTGTTTCTCAGTGTCTCCAATAACGGCATTCAGTGTGCCACCAACTTTTTCTTCTACACCCTCCAGGAGTTCTCCTCAAAATCCATAAACGTCTTGTTATACGTAAAACAAGCAAAGGGCCCAAAGCGAATTGTATAGCTGTTCTCAGTGTCTCTGAGAATTGCTCTGATTATCCGTGTTACCTCTTTGCTAAGACTCTCCAGAGAGCCGTCCTCAAAACCAACACACATCTTGACATATCTCCCACATTGATCGCAGTGTCTCCAGGAACGGCATTCGAGGAGCCAGGAACTTTTCTGCCTACACTGTCTGCGGGCAGTTCCTCAAAACCAATATACATCCTGCTATATCTCCCACATGGAAAGTGCCAGGAGGGAAAAGTGGCGATTATGTTTAGACTTTCTCGGAACTGCTTCAAATCAACTAGATAGCTTTGTGCTGCAAATCTCCCAAGAGCCAAATGTAAAAGCAGCAAACATCTCGCTGTATGTCCCACATCCAAAGCGCCAAGAGAGAGCTTGCTCTCCCTGTCTTTGAGTACTGTTTTCACTGTCCCGGTTACCTCTTTGCTAACATTCTCTTCAGAGCTGCACTGAAACCAGGAACCACGTGGAGAAGGCACCCACACTGAAAATGCCTGGAAGGAACATTGGGGCTTCTTCTCAGTGTCTCTGATGTCGGGTTTTACTGTCCCGGGAAAGTCTCTGCTAACACCCTGCAGAGCGCCGTGCCCAATATACAGAAACGTCTTGCGGTATCTCCTACAGGGAAAGTGCCAAGAGGGAATTGTCGAGCTCGTTCTCAGTGTCTCTGAGAATTGCTCTGATTATCCGTGTGACCTCTTTGCTAAGACTCTCCAGAGAGCCGTCCTCAAAACCAACACACATCTTGACATATCTCCCTCATTGATCGCAGGGTCTCCAGGAACGGCATTCAATGAGCCAGGAACTTTTCTCCCTACACTGTCCATTGAGTTGTCCTCAAAAGCAATATACCTCCTGCTATACCTGCTACATGGGAAGTGCCAGGTGGGAAATGTAGAGCTTGTTCTCCCTGTCTTTGAGTACTGCTTTCTACTCTCCCCGTTACCTCTTTGCTAACATTCTCTCGAGAGAGTTGTGCTCAAAAGCAAAGCACATATCAAGACCTATCTCCACATGGAAAGTGCCAGCAGGGAAAGGTGGGGACTATTCTTGGACTCGATAGGAACTGCTTCAAGTCACCTAATTCTCTCTCTGCCTACTCTCGCCATAAAGCTAGGCACAAAACCAACCAACAATCTTCTTGCTGTACCTCCAACATGGAAAGAGCCAGGAGGGAATTGTAGGGCTTGTTTCTCAGTGTCTCCAATAACGGCATTCAGTGTGCCACCAACTTTTTCTTCTACACCCTCCAGGAGTTCTCCTCAAAATCCATAAACGTCTTGTTATACGTAAAACAAGCAAAGGGCCCAAAGCGAATTGTATAGCTGTTCTCAGTGTCTCTGAGAATTGCTCTGATTATCCGTGTTACCTCTTTGCTAAGACTCTCCAGAGAGCCGTCCTCAAAACCAACACACATCTTGACATATCTCCCACATTGATCGCAGTGTCTCCAGGAACGGCATTCGAGGAGCCAGGAACTTTTCTGCCTACACTGTCTGCGGGCAGTTCCTCAAAACCAATATACATCCTGCTATATCTCCCACATGGAAAGTGCCAGGAGGGAAAAGTGGCGATTATGTTTAGACTTTCTCGGAACTGCTTCAAATCAACTAGATAGCTTTGTGCTGCAAATCTCCCAAGAGCCAAATGTAAAAGCAGCAAACATCTCGCTGTATGTCCCACATCCAAAGCGCCAAGAGAGAGCTTGCTCTCCCTGTCTTTGAGTACTGTTTTCACTGTCCCGGTTACCTCTTTGCTAACATTCTCTTCAGAGCTGCACTGAAACCAGGAACCACGTGGAGAAGGCACCCACACTGAAAATGCCTGGAAGGAACATTGGGGCTTCTTCTCAGTGTCTCTGATGTCGGGTTTTACTGTCCCGGGAAAGTCTCTGCTAACAGCCTGCAGAGCGCTGTGCCCAATATACAGAAACGTCTTGCGGTATCTCCTACAGGGAAAGTGCCAAGAGGGAATTGTCGAGCTCGTTCTCAGTGTCTCTGAGAATTGCTCTGATTATCCGTGTGACCTCTTTGCTAAGACTCTCCAGAGAGCCGTCCTCAAAACCAACACACATCTTGACATATCTCCCTCATTGATCGCAGGGTCTCCAGGAACGGCATTCAATGAGCCAGGAACTTTTCTCCCTACACTGTCCATTGAGTTGTCCTCAAAAGCAATATACCTCCTGCTATACCTGCTACATGGGAAGTGCCAGGTGGGAAATGTAGAGCTTGTTCTCCCTGTCTTTGAGTACTGCTTTCTACTCTCCCCGTTACCTCTTTGCTAACATTCTCTCGAGAGAGTTGTGCTCAAAAGCAAAGCACATATCAAGACCTATCTCCACATGGAAAGTGCCAGCAGGGAAAGGTGGGGACTATTCTTGGACTCGATAGGAACTGCTTCAAGTCACCTAATTCTCTCTCTGCCTACTCTCGCCATAAAGCTAGGCACAAAACCAACCAACACTCTTCTTGCTGTACCTCCAACATGGAAAGAGCCAGGAGGGAATTGTAGGGCTTGTTTCTCAGTGTCTCCAATAACGGCATTCAGTGTGCCACCAACTTTTTCTTCTACACCCTCCAGGAGTTCTCCTCAAAATCCATAAACGTCTTGTTATACGTAAAACAAGCAAAGGGCCCAAAGCGAATTGTATAGCTGTTCTCAGTGTCTCTGAGAATTGCTCTGATTATCCGTGTTACCTCTTTGCTAAGACTCTCCAGAGAGCCGTCCTCAAAACCAACACACATCTTGACATATCTCCCACATTGATCGCAGTGTCTCCAGGAACGGCATTCGAGGAGCCAGGAACTTTTCTGCCTACACTGTCTGCGGGCAGTTCCTCAAAACCAATATACATCCTGCTATATCTCCCACATGGAAAGTGCCAGGAGGGAAAAGTGGCGATTATGTTTAGACTTTCTCGGAACTGCTTCAAATCAACTAGATAGCTTTGTGCTGCAAATCTCCCAAGAGCCAAATGTAAAAGCAGCAAACATCTCGCTGTATGTCCCACATCCAAAGCGCCAAGAGAGAGCTTGCTCTCCCTGTCTTTGAGTACTGTTTTCACTGTCCCGGTTACCTCTTTGCTAACATTCTCTTCAGAGCTGCAGTGAAACCAGGAACCACGTGGAGAAGGCACCCACACTGAAAATGCCTGGAAGGAACATTGGGGCTTCTTCTCAGTGTCTCTGATGTCGGGTTTTACTGTCCCGGGAAAGTCTCTGCTAACACCCTGCAGAGCGCCGTGCCCAATATACAGAAACGTCTTGCGGTATCTCCTACAGGGAAAGTGCCAAGAGGGAATTGTCGAGCTCGTTCTCAGTGTCTCTGAGAATTGCTCTGATTATCCGTGTGACCTCTTTGCTAAGACTCTCCAGAGAGCCGTCCTCAAAACCAACACACATCTTGACATATCTCCCTCATTGATCGCAGGGTCTCCAGGAACGGCATTCAATGAGCCAGGAACTTTTCTCCCTACACTGTCCATTGAGTTGTCCTCAAAAGCAATATACATCCTGCTATACCTGCTACATGGGAAGTGCCAGGTGGGAAATGTAGAGCTTGTTCTCCCTGTCTTTGAGTACTGCTTTCTACTCTCCCCGTTACCTCTTTGCTAACATTCTCTCGAGAGAGTTGTGCTCAAAAGCAAAGCACATATCAAGACCTATCTCCACATGGAAAGTGCCAGCAGGGAAAGGTGGGGACTATTCTTGGACTCGATAGGAACTGCTTCAAGTCACCTAATTCTCTCTCTGCCTACTCTCGCCATAAAGCTAGGCACAAAACCAACCAACACTCTTCTTGCTGTACCTCCAACATGGAAAGAGCCAGGAGGGAATTGTAGGGCTTGTTTCTCAGTGTCTCCAATAACGGCATTCAGTGTGCCACCAACTTTTTCTTCTACACCCTCCAGGAGTTCTCCTCAAAATCCATAAACGTCTTGTTATACGTAAAACAAGCAAAGGGCCCAAAGCGAATTGTATAGCTGTTCTCAGTGTCTCTGAGAATTGCTCTGATTATCCGTGTGACCTCTTTGCTAAGACTCTCCAGAGAGCCGTCCTCAAAACCAACACACATCTTGACATATCTCCCACATTGATCGCAGTGTCTCCAGGAACGGCATTCGAGGAGCCAGGAACTTTTCTGCCTACACTGTCTGCGGGCAGTTCCTCAAAACCAATATACATCCTGCTATATCTCCCACATGGAAAGTGCCAGGAGGGAAAAGTGGCGATTATGTTTAGACTTTCTCGGAACTGCTTCAAATCAACTAGATAGCTTTGTGCTGCAAATCTCCCAAGAGCCAAATGTAAAAGCAGCAAACATCTCGCTGTATGTCCCACATCCAAAGCGCCAAGAGAGAGCTTGCTCTCCCTGTCTTTCAGTACTGTTTTCACTGTCCCGGTTACCTCTTTGCTAACATTCTCTTCAGAGCTGCAGTGAAACCAGGAACCACGTGGAGAAGGCACCCACACTGAAAATGCCTGGAAGGAACATTGGGGCTTCTTCTCAGTGTCTCTGATGTCGGGTTTTACTGTCCCGGGAAAGTCTCTGCTAACACCCTGCAGAGCGCCGTGCCCAATATACAGAAACGTCTTGCGGTATCTCCTACAGGGAAAGTGCCAAGAGGGAATTGTCGAGCTCGTTCTCAGTGTCTCTGAGAATTGCTCTGATTATCCGTGTGACCTCTTTGCTAAGACTCTCCAGAGAGCCGTCCTCAAAACCAACACACATCTTGACATATCTCCCTCATTGATCGCAGGGTCTCCAGGAACGGCATTCAATGAGCCAGGAACTTTTCTCCCTACACTGTCCATTGAGTTGTCCTCAAAAGCAATATACATCCTGCTATACCTGCTACATGGGAAGTGCCAGGTGGGAAATGTAGAGCTTGTTCTCCCTGTCTTTGAGTACTGCTTTCTACTCTCCCCGTTACCTCTTTGCTAACATTCTCGAGAGAGAGTTGTGCTCAAAAGCAAAGCACATATCAAGACCTATCTCCACATGGAAAGTGCCAGCAGGGAAAGGTGGGGACTATTCTTGGACTCGATAGGAACTGCTTCAAGTCACCTAATTCTCTCTCTGCCTACTCTCGCCATAAAGCTAGGCACAAAACCAACCAACACTCTTCTTGCTGTACCTCCAACATGGAAAGAGCCAGGAGGGAATTGTAGGGCTTGTTTCTCAGTGTCTCCAATAACGGCATTCAGTGTGCCACCAACTTTTTCTTCTACACCCTCCAGGAGTTCTCCTCAAAATCCATAAACGTCTTGTTATACGTAAAACAAGCAAAGGGCCCAAAGCGAATTGTATAGCTGTTCTCAGTGTCTCTGAGAATTGCTCTGATTATCCGTGTGACCTCTTTGCTAAGACTCTCCAGAGAGCCGTCCTCAAAACCAACACACATCTTGACATATCTCCCACATTGATCGCAGTGTCTCCAGGAACGGCATTCGAGGAGCCAGGAACTTTTCTGCCTACACTGTCTGCGGGCAGTTCCTCAAAACCAATATACATCCTGCTATATCTCCCACATGGAAAGTGCCAGGAGGGAAAAGTGGCGATTATGTTTAGACTTTCTCGGAACTGCTTCAAATCAACTAGATAGCTTTGTGCTGCAAATCTCCCAAGAGCCAAATGTAAAAGCAGCAAACATCTCGCTGTATGTCCCACATCCAAAGCGCCAAGAGAGAGCTTGCTCTCCCTGTCTTTGAGTACTGTTTTCACTGTCCCGGTTACCTCTTTGCTAACATTCTCTTCAGAGCTGCACTGAAACCAGGAACCACGTGGAGAAGGCACCCACACTGAAAATGCCTGGAAGGAACATTGGGGCTTCTTCTCAGTGTCTCTGATGTCGGGTTTTACTGTCCCGGGAAAGTCTCTGCTAACAGCCTGCAGAGCGCCGTGCCCAATATACAGAAACGTCTTGTGGTATCTCCTACAGGGAAAGTGCCAAGAGGGAATTGTCGAGCTCGTTCTCAGTGTCTCTGAGAATTGCTCTGATTATCCGTGTGACCTCTTTGCTAAGACTCTCCAGAGAGCCGTCCTCAAAACCAACACACATCTTGACATATCTCCCTCATTGATCGCAGGGTCTCCAGGAACGGCATTCAATGAGCCAGGAACTTTTCTCCCTACACTGTCCATTGAGTTGTCCTCAAAAGCAATATACCTCCTGCTATACCTGCTACATGGGAAGTGCCAGGTGGGAAATGTAGAGCTTGTTCTCCCTGTCTTTGAGTACTGCTTTCTACTCTCCCCGTTACCTCTTTGCTAACATTCTCGAGAGAGAGTTGTGCTCAAAAGCAAAGCACATATCAAGACCTATCTCCACATGGAAAGTGCCAGCAGGGAAAGGTGGGGACTATTCTTGGACTCGATAGGAACTGCTTCAAGTCACCTAATTCTCTCTCTGCCTACTCTCGCCATAAAGCTAGGCACAAAACCAACCAACACTCTTCTTGCTGTACCTCCAACATGGAAAGAGCCAGGAGGGAATTGTAGGGCTTGTTTCTCAGTGTCTCCAATAACGGCATTCTGTGTGCCACCAACTTTTTCTTCTACACCCTCCAGGAGTTCTCCTCAAAATCCATAAACGTCTTGTTATACGTAAAACAAGCAAAGGGCCCAAAGCGAATTGTATAGCTGTTCTCAGTGTCTCTGAGAATTGCTCTGATTATCCGTGTTACCTCTTTGCTAAGACTCTCCAGAGAGCCGTCCTCAAAACCAACACACATCTTGACATATCTCCCACATTGATCGCAGTGTCTCCAGGAACGGCATTCGAGGAGCCAGGAACTTTTCTGCCTACACTGTCTGCGGGCAGTTCCTCAAAACCAATATACATCCTGCTATATCTCCCACATGGAAAGTGCCAGGAGGGAAAAGTGGCGATTATGTTTAGACTTTCTCGGAACTGCTTCAAATCAACTAGATAGCTTTGTGCTGCAAATCTCCCAAGAGCCAAATGTAAAAGCAGCAAACATCTCGCTGTATGTCCCACATCCAAAGCGCCAAGAGAGAGCTTGCTCTCCCTGTCTTTGAGTACTGTTTTCACTGTCCCGGTTACCTCTTTGCTAACATTCTCTTCAGAGCTGCACTGAAACCAGGAACCACGTGGAGAAGGCACCCACACTGAAAATGCCTGGAAGGAACATTGGGGCTTCTTCTCAGTGTCTCTGATGTCGGGTTTTACTGTCCCGGGAAAGTCTCTGCTAACAGCCTGCAGAGCGCCGTGCCCAATATACAGAAACGTCTTGTGGTATCTCCTACAGGGAAAGTGCCAAGAGGGAATTGTCGAGCTCGTTCTCAGTGTCTCTGAGAATTGCTCTGATTATCCGTGTGACCTCTTTGCTAAGACTCTCCAGAGAGCCGTCCTCAAAACCAACACACATCTTGACATATCTCCCTCATTGATCGCAGGGTCTCCAGGAACGGCATTCAATGAGCCAGGAACTTTTCTCCCTACACTGTCCATTGAGTTGTCCTCAAAAGCAATATACCTCCTGCTATACCTGCTACATGGGAAGTGCCAGGTGGGAAATGTAGAGCTTGTTCTCCCTGTCTTTGAGTACTGCTTTCTACTCTCCCCGTTACCTCTTTGCTAACATTCTCGAGAGAGAGTTGTGCTCAAAAGCAAAGCACATATCAAGACCTATCTCCACATGGAAAGTGCCAGCAGGGAAAGGTGGGGACTATTCTTGGACTCGATAGGAACTGCTTCAAGTCACCTAATTCTCTCTCTGCCTACTCTCGCCATAAAGCTAGGCACAAAACCAACCAACACTCTTCTTGCTGTACCTCCAACATGGAAAGAGCCAGGAGGGAATTGTAGGGCTTGTTTCTCAGTGTCTCCAATAACGGCATTCTGTGTGCCACCAACTTTTTCTTCTACACCCTCCAGGAGTTCTCCTCAAAATCCATAAACGTCTTGTTATACGTAAAACAAGCAAAGGGCCCAAAGCGAATTGTATAGCTGTTCTCAGTGTCTCTGAGAATTGCTCTGATTATCCGTGTTACCTCTTTGCTAAGACTCTCCAGAGAGCCGTCCTCAAAACCAACACACATCTTGACATATCTCCCACATTGATCGCAGTGTCTCCAGGAACGGCATTCGAGGAGCCAGGAACTTTTCTGCCTACACTGTCTGCGGGCAGTTCCTCAAAACCAATATACATCCTGCTATATCTCCCACATGGAAAGTGCCAGGAGGGAAAAGTGGCGATTATGTTTAGACTTTCTCGGAACTGCTTCAAATCAACTAGATAGCTTTGTGCTGCAAATCTCCCAAGAGCCAAATGTAAAAGCAGCAAACATCTCGCTGTATGTCCCACATCCAAAGCGCCAAGAGAGAGCTTGCTCTCCCTGTCTTTCAGTACTGTTTTCACTGTCCCGGTTACCTCTTTGCTAACATTCTCTTCAGAGCTGCACTGAAACCAGGAACCACGTGGAGAAGGCACCCACACTGAAAATGCCTGGAAGGAACATTGGGGCTTCTTCTCAGTGTCTCTGATGTCGGGTTTTACTGTCCCGGGAAAGTCTCTGCTAACACCCTGCAGAGCGCCGTACCCAATATACAGAAACGTCTTGTGGTATCTCCTACAGGGAAAGTGCCAAGAGGGAATTGTCGAGCTCGTTCTCAGTGTCTCTGAGAATTGCTCTGATTATCCGTGTGACCTCTTTGCTAAGACTCTCCAGAGAGCCGTCCTCAAAACCAACACACATCTTGACATATCTCCCTCATTGATCGCAGGGTCTCCAGGAACGGCATTCAATGAGCCAGGAACTTTTCTCCCTACACTGTCCATTGAGTTGTCCTCAAAAGCAATATACCTCCTGCTATACCTGCTACATGGGAAGTGCCAGGTGGGAAATGTAGAGCTTGTTCTCCCTGTCTTTGAGTACTGCTTTCTACTCTCCCCGTTACCTCTTTGCTAACATTCTCGAGAGAGAGTTGTGCTCAAAAGCAAAGCACATATCAAGACCTATCTCCACATGGAAAGTGCCAGCAGGGAAAGGTGGGGACTATTCTTGGACTCGATAGGAACTGCTTCAAGTCACCTAATTCTCTCTCTGCCTACTCTCGCCATAAAGCTAGGCACAAAACCAACCAACAATCTTCTTGCTGTACCTCCAACATGGAAAGAGCCAGGAGGGAATTGTAGGGCTTGTTTCTCAGTGTCTCCAATAACGGCATTCTGTGTGCCACCAACTTTTTCTTCTACACCCTCCAGGAGTTCTCCTCAAAATCCATAAACGTCTTGTTATACGTAAAACAAGCAAAGGGCCCAAAGCGAATTGTATAGCTGTTCTCAGTGTCTCTGAGAATTGCTCTGATTATCCGTGTTACCTCTTTGCTAAGACTCTCCAGAGAGCCGTCCTCAAAACCAACACACATCTTGACATATCTCCCACATTGATCGCAGTGTCTCCAGGAACGGCATTCGAGGAGCCAGGAACTTTTCTGCCTACACTGTCTGCGGGCAGTTCCTCAAAACCAATATACATCCTGCTATATCTCCCACATGGAAAGTGCCAGGAGGGAAAAGTGGCGATTATGTTTAGACTTTCTCGGAACTGCTTCAAATCAACTAGATAGCTTTGTGCTGCAAATCTCCCAAGAGCCAAATGTAAAAGCAGCAAACATCTCGCTGTATGTCCCACATCCAAAGCGCCAAGAGAGAGCTTGCTCTCCCTGTCTTTGAGTACTGTTTTCACTGTCCCGGTTACCTCTTTGCTAACATTCTCTTCAGAGCTGCAGTGAAACCAGGAACCACGTGGAGAAGGCACCCACACTGAAAATGCCTGGAAGGAACATTGGGGCTTCTTCTCAGTGTCTCTGATGTCGGGTTTTACTGTCCCGGGAAAGTCTCTGCTAACACCCTGCAGAGCGCCGTGCCCAATATACAGAAACGTCTTGCGGTATCTCCTACAGGGAAAGTGCCAAGAGGGAATTGTCGAGCTCGTTCTCAGTGTCTCTGAGAATTGCTCTGATTATCCGTGTGACCTCTTTGCTAAGACTCTCCAGAGAGCCGTCCTCAAAACCAACACACATCTTGACATATCTCCCTCATTGATCGCAGGGTCTCCAGGAACGGCATTCAATGAGCCAGGAACTTTTCTCCCTACACTGTCCATTGAGTTGTCCTCAAAAGCAATATACCTCCTGCTATACCTGCTACATGGGAAGTGCCAGGTGGGAAATGTAGAGCTTGTTCTCCCTGTCTTTGAGTACTGCTTTCTACTCTCCCCGTTACCTCTTTGCTAACATTCTCGAGAGAGAGTTGTGCTCAAAAGCAAAGCACATATCAAGACCTATCTCCACATGGAAAGTGCCAGCAGGGAAAGGTGGGGACTATTCTTGGACTCGATAGGAACTGCTTCAAGTCACCTAATTCTCTCTCTGCCTACTCTCGCCATAAAGCTAAGCACAAAACCAACCAACAATCTTCTTGCTGTACCTCCAACATGGAAAGAGCCAGGAGGGAATTGTAGGGCTTGTTTCTCAGTGTCTCCAATAACGGCATTCTGTGTGCCACCAACTTTTTCTTCTACACCCTCCAGGAGTTCTCCTCAAAATCCATAAACGTCTTGTTATACGTAAAACAAGCAAAGGGCCCAAAGCGAATTGTATAGCTGTTCTCAGTGTCTCTGAGAATTGCTCTGATTATCCGTGTTACCTCTTTGCTAAGACTCTCCAGAGAGCCGTCCTCAAAACCAACACACATCTTGACATATCTCCCACATTGATCGCAGTGTCTCCAGGAACGGCATTCGAGGAGCCAGGAACTTTTCTGCCTACACTGTCTGCGGGCAGTTCCTCAAAACCAATATACATCCTGCTATATCTCCCACATGGAAAGTGCCAGCAGGGAAAAGTGGCGATTATGTTTAGACTTTCTCGGAACTGCTTCAAATCAACTAGATAGCTTTGTGCTGCAAATCTCCCAAGAGCCAAATGTAAAAGCAGCAAACATCTCGCTGTATGTCCCACATCCAAAGCGCCAAGAGAGAGCTTGCTCTCCCTGTCTTTCAGTACTGTTTTCACTGTCCCGGTTACCTCTTTGCTAACATTCTCTTCAGAGCTGCACTGAAACCAGGAACCACGTGGAGAAGGCACCCACACTGAAAATGCCTGGAAGGAACATTGGGGCTTCTTCTCAGTGTCTCTGATGTCGGGTTTTACTGTCCCGGGAAAGTCTCTGCTAACACCCTGCAGAGCGCCGTGCCCAATATACAGAAACGTCTTGTGGTATCTCCTACAGGGAAAGTGCCAAGAGGGAATTGTCGAGCTCGTTCTCAGTGTCTCTGAGAATTGCTCTGATTATCCGTGTGACCTCTTTGCTAAGACTCTCCAGAGAGCCGTCCTCAAAACCAACACACATCTTGACATATCTCCCTCATTGATCGCAGGGTCTCCAGGAACGGCATTCAATGAGCCAGGAACTTTTCTCCCTACACTGTCCATTGAGTTGTCCTCAAAAGCAATATACATCCTGCTATACCTGCTACATGGGAAGTGCCAGGTGGGAAATGTAGAGCTTGTTCTCCCTGTCTTTGAGTACTGCTTTCTACTCTCCCCGTTACCTCTTTGCTAACATTCTCTCGAGAGAGTTGTGCTCAAAAGCAAAGCACATATCAAGACCTATCTCCACATGGAAAGTGCCAGCAGGGAAAGGTGGGGACTATTCTTGGACTCGATAGGAACTGCTTCAAGTCACCTAATTCTCTCTCTGCCTACTCTCGCCATAAAGCTAGGCACAAAACCAACCAACAATCTTCTTGCTGTACCTCCAACATGGAAAGAGCCAGGAGGGAATTGTAGGGCTTGTTTCTCAGTGTCTCCAATAACGGCATTCAGTGTGCCACCAACTTTTTCTTCTACACCCTCCAGGAGTTCTCCTCAAAATCCATAAACGTCTTGTTATACGTAAAACAAGCAAAGGGCCCAAAGCGAATTGTATAGCTGTTCTCAGTGTCTCTGAGAATTGCTCTGATTATCCGTGTTACCTCTTTGCTAAGACTCTCCAGAGAGCCGTCCTCAAAACCAACACACATCTTGACATATCTCCCACATTGATCGCAGTGTCTCCAGGAACGGCATTCGAGGAGCCAGGAACTTTTCTGCCTACACTGTCTGCGGGCAGTTCCTCAAAACCAATATACATCCTGCTATATCTCCCACATGGAAAGTGCCAGGAGGGAAAAGTGGCGATTATGTTTAGACTTTCTCGGAACTGCTTCAAATCAACTAGATAGCTTTGTGCTGCAAATCTCCCAAGAGCCAAATGTAAAAGCAGCAAACATCTCGCTGTATGTCCCACATCCAAAGCGCCAAGAGAGAGCTTGCTCTCCCTGTCTTTGAGTACTGTTTTCACTGTCCCGGTTACCTCTTTGCTAACATTCTCTTCAGAGCTGCACTGAAACCAGGAACCACGTGGAGAAGGCACCCACACTGAAAATGCCTGGAAGGAACATTGGGGCTTCTTCTCAGTGTCTCTGATGTCGGGTTTTACTGTCCCGGGAAAGTCTCTGCTAACACCCTGCAGAGCGCCGTGCCCAATATACAGAAACGTCTTGCGGTATCTCCTACAGGGAAAGTGCCAAGAGGGAATTGTCGAGCTCGTTCTCAGTGTCTCTGAGAATTGCTCTGATTATCCGTGTGACCTCTTTGCTAAGACTCTCCAGAGAGCCGTCCTCAAAACCAACACACATCTTGACATATCTCCCTCATTGATCGCAGGGTCTCCAGGAACGGCATTCAATGAGCCAGGAACTTTTCTCCCTACACTGTCCATTGAGTTGTCCTCAAAAGCAATATACCTCCTGCTATACCTGCTACATGGGAAGTGCCAGGTGGGAAATGTAGAGCTTGTTCTCCCTGTCTTTGAGTACTGCTTTCTACTCTCCCCGTTACCTCTTTGCTAACATTCTCTCGAGAGAGTTGTGCTCAAAAGCAAAGCACATATCAAGACCTATCTCCACATGGAAAGTGCCAGCAGGGAAAGGTGGGGACTATTCTTGGACTCGATAGGAACTGCTTCAAGTCACCTAATTCTCTCTCTGCCTACTCTCGCCATAAAGCTAGGCACAAAACCAACCAACACTCTTCTTGCTGTACCTCCAACATGGAAAGAGCCAGGAGGGAATTGTAGGGCTTGTTTCTCAGTGTCTCAAATAACGGCATTCTGTGTGCCACCAACTTTTTCTTCTACACCCTCCAGGAGTTCTCCTCAAAATCCATAAACGTCTTGTTATACGTAAAACAAGCAAAGGGCCCAAAGCGAATTGTATAGCTGTTCTCAGTGTCTCTGAGAATTGCTCTGATTATCCGTGTTACCTCTTTGCTAAGACTCTCCAGAGAGCCGTCCTCAAAACCAACACACATCTTGACATATCTCCCACATTGATCGCAGTGTCTCCAGGAACGGCATTCGAGGAGCCAGGAACTTTTCTGCCTACACTGTCTGCGGGCAGTTCCTCAAAACCAATATACATCCTGCTATATCTCCCACATGGAAAGTGCCAGGAGGGAAAAGTGGCGATTATGTTTAGACTTTCTCGGAACTGCTTCAAATCAACTAGATAGCTTTGTGCTGCAAATCTCCCAAGAGCCAAATGTAAAAGCAGCAAACATCTCGCTGTATGTCCCACATCCAAAGCGCCAAGAGAGAGCTTGCTCTCCCTGTCTTTGAGTACTGTTTTCACTGTCCCGGTTACCTCTTTGCTAACATTCTCTTCAGAGCTGCACTGAAACCAGGAACCACGTGGAGAAGGCACCCACACTGAAAATGCCTGGAAGGAACATTGGGGCTTCTTCTCAGTGTCTCTGATGTCGGGTTTTACTGTCCCGGGAAAGTCTCTGCTAACACCCTGCAGAGCGCCGTGCCCAATATACAGAAACGTCTTGCGGTATCTCCTACAGGGAAAGTGCCAAGAGGGAATTGTCGAGCTCGTTCTCAGTGTCTCTGAGAATTGCTCTGATTATCCGTGTGACCTCTTTGCTAAGACTCTCCAGAGAGCCGTCCTCAAAACCAACACACATCTTGACATATCTCCCTCATTGATCGCAGGGTCTCCAGGAACGGCATTCAATGAGCCAGGAACTTTTCTCCCTACACTGTCCATTGAGTTGTCCTCAAAAGCAATATACCTCCTGCTATACCTGCTACATGGGAAGTGCCAGGTGGGAAATGTAGAGCTTGTTCTCCCTGTCTTTGAGTACTGCTTTCTACTCTCCCCGTTACCTCTTTGCTAACATTCTCTCGAGAGAGTTGTGCTCAAAAGCAAAGCACATATCAAGACCTATCTCCACATGGAAAGTGCCAGCAGGGAAAGGTGGGGACTATTCTTGGACTCGATAGGAACTGCTTCAAGTCACCTAATTCTCTCTCTGCCTACTCTCGCCATAAAGCTAGGCACAAAACCAACCAACAATCTTCTTGCTGTACCTCCAACATGGAAAGAGCCAGGAGGGAATTGTAGGGCTTGTTTCTCAGTGTCTCCAATAACGGCATTCTGTGTGCCACCAACTTTTTCTTCTACACCCTCCAGGAGTTCTCCTCAAAATCCATAAACGTCTTGTTATACGTAAAACAAGCAAAGGGCCCAAAGCGAATTGTATAGCTGTTCTCAGTGTCTCTGAGAATTGCTCTGATTATCCGTGTTACCTCTTTGCTAAGACTCTCCAGAGAGCCGTCCTCAAAACCAACACACATCTTGACATATCTCCCACATTGATCGCAGTGTCTCCAGGAATGGCATTCGAGGAGCCAGGAACTTTTCTGCCTACACTGTCTGCGGGCAGTTCCTCAAAACCAATATACATCCTGCTATATCTCCCACATGGAAAGTGCCAGGAGGGAAAAGTGGCGATTATGTTTAGACTTTCTCGGAACTGCTTCAAATCAACTAGATAGCTTTGTGCTGCAAATCTCCCAAGAGCCAAATGTAAAAGCAGCAAACATCTCGCTGTATGTCCCCCATCCAAAGCGCCAAGAGAGAGCTTGCTCTCCCTGTCTTTGAGTACTGTTTTCACTGTCCCGGTTACCTCTTTGCTAACATTCTCTTCAGAGCTGCACTGAAACCAGGAACCACGTGGAGAAGGCACCCACACTGAAAATGCCTGGAAGGAACATTGGGGCTTCTTCTCAGTGTCTCTGATGTCGGGTTTTACTGTCCCGGGAAAGTCTCTGCTAACAGCCTGCAGAGCGCCGTGCCCAATATACAGAAACGTCTTGCGGTATCTCCTACAGGGAAAGTGCCAAGAGGGAATTGTCGAGCTCGTTCTCAGTGTCTCTGAGAATTGCTCTGATTATCCGTGTGACCTCTTTGCTAAGACTCTCCAGAGAGCCGTCCTCAAAACCAACACACATCTTGACATATCTCCCTCATTGATCGCAGGGTCTCCAGGAACGGCATTCAATGAGCCAGGAACTTTTCTCCCTACACTGTCCATTGAGTTGTCCTCAAAAGCAATATACATCCTGCTATACCTGCTACATGGGAAGTGCCAGGTGGGAAATGTAGAGCTTGTTCTCCCTGTCTTTGAGTACTGCTTTCTACTCTCCCCGTTACCTCTTTGCTAACATTCTCGAGAGAGAGTTGTGCTCAAAAGCAAAGCACATATCAAGACCTATCTCCACATGGAAAGTGCCAGCAGGGAAAGGTGGGGACTATTCTTGGACTCGATAGGAACTGCTTCAAGTCACCTAATTCTCTCTCTGCCTACTCTCGCCATAAAGCTAGGCACAAAACCAACCAACAATCTTCTTGCTGTACCTCCAACATGGAAAGAGCCAGGAGGGAATTGTAGGGCTTGTTTCTCAGTGTCTCCAATAACGGCATTCAGTGTGCCACCAACTTTTTCTTCTACACCCTCCAGGAGTTCTCCTCAAAATCCATAAACGTCTTGTTATACGTAAAACAAGCAAAGGGCCCAAAGCGAATTGTATAGCTGTTCTCAGTGTCTCTGAGAATTGCTCTGATTATCCGTGTTACCTCTTTGCTAAGACTCTCCAGAGAGCCGTCCTCAAAACCAACACACATCTTGACATATCTCCCACATTGATCGCAGTGTCTCCAGGAACGGCATTCGAGGAGCCAGGAACTTTTCTGCCTACACTGTCTGCGGGCAGTTCCTCAAAACCAATATACATCCTGCTATATCTCCCACATGGAAAGTGCCAGGAGGGAAAAGTGGCGATTATGTTTAGACTTTCTCGGAACTGCTTCAAATCAACTAGATAGCTTTGTGCTGCAAATCTCCCAAGAGCCAAATGTAAAAGCAGCAAACATCTCGCTGTATGTCCCACATCCAAAGCGCCAAGAGAGAGCTTGCTCTCCCTGTCTTTGAGTACTGTTTTCACTGTCCCGGTTACCTCTTTGCTAACATTCTCTTCAGAGCTGCACTGAAACCAGGAACCACGTGGAGAAGGCACCCACACTGAAAATGCCTGGAAGGAACATTGGGGCTTCTTCTCAGTGTCTCTGATGTCGGGTTTTACTGTCCCGGGAAAGTCTCTGCTAACACCCTGCAGAGCGCCGTGCCCAATATACAGAAACGTCTTGCGGTATCTCCTACAGGGAAAGTGCCAAGAGGGAGGTGTCGAGCTCGTTCTCAGTGTCTCTGAGAATTGCTCGGATTATCCGTGTGACCTCTTTGCTAAGACTCTCCAGAGAGCCGTCCTCAAAACCAACACACATCTTGACATATCTCCCTCATTGATCGCAGGGTCTCCAGGAACGGCATTCAATGAGCCAGGAACTTTTCTCCCTACACTGTCCATTGAGTTGTCCTCAAAAGCAATATACATCCTGCTATACCTGCTACATGGGAAGTGCCAGGTGGGAAATGTAGAGCTTGTTCTCCCTGTCTTTGAGTACTGCTTTCTACTCTCCCCGTTACCTCTTTGCTAACATTCTCTCGAGAGAGTTGTGCTCAAAAGCAAAGCACATATCAAGACCTATCTCCACATGGAAAGTGCCAGCAGGGAAAGGTGGGGACTATTCTTGGACTCGATAGGAACTGCTTCAAGTCACCTAATTCTCTCTCTGCCTACTCTCGCCATAAAGCTAGGCACAAAACCAACCAACACTCTTCTTGCTGTACCTCCAACATGGAAAGAGCCAGGAGGGAATTGTAGGGCTTGTTTCTCAGTGTCTCCAATAACGGCATTCAGTGTGCCACCAACTTTTTCTTCTACACCCTCCAGGAGTTCTCCTCAAAATCCATAAACGTCTTGTTATACGTAAAACAAGCAAAGGGCCCAAAGCGAATTGTATAGCTGTTCTCAGTGTCTCTGAGAATTGCTCTGATTATCCGTGTTACCTCTTTGCTAAGACTCTCCAGAGAGCCGTCCTCAAAACCAACACACATCTTGACATATCTCCCACATTGATCGCAGTGTCTCCAGGAACGGCATTCGAGGAGCCAGGAACTTTTCTGCCTACACTGTCTGCGGACAGTTCCTCAAAACCAATATACATCCTGCTATATCTCCCACATGGAAAGTGCCAGGAGGGAAAAGTGGCGATTATGTTTAGACTTTCTCGGAACTGCTTCAAATCAACTAGATAGCTTTGTGCTGCAAATCTCCCAAGAGCCAAATGTAAAAGCAGCAAACATCTCGCTGTATGTCCCACATCCAAAGCGCCAAGAGAGAGCTTGCTCTCCCTGTCTTTGAGTACTGTTTTCACTGTCCCGGTTACCTCTTTGCTAACATTCTCTTCAGAGCTGCACTGAAACCAGGAACCACGTGGAGAAGGCACCCACACTGAAAATGCCTGGAAGGAACATTGGGGCTTCTTCTCAGTGTCTCTGATGTCGGGTTTTACTGTCCCGGGAAAGTCTCTGCTAACACCCTGCAGAGCGCCGTGCCCAATATACAGAAACGTCTTGCGGTATCTCCTACAGGGAAAGTGCCAAGAGGGAGTTGTCGAGCTCGTTCTCAGTGTCTCTGAGAATTGCTCTGATTATCCGTGTGACCTCTTTGCTAAGACTCTCCAGAGAGCCGTCCTCAAAACCAACACACATCTTGACATATCTCCCTCATTGATCGCAGGGTCTCCAGGAACGGCATTCAATGAGCCAGGAACTTTTCTCCCTACACTGTCCATTGAGTTGTCCTCAAAAGCAATATACATCCTGCTATACCTGCTACATGGGAAGTGCCAGGTGGGAAATGTAGAGCTTGTTCTCCCTGTCTTTGAGTACTGCTTTCTACTCTCCCCGTTACCTCTTTGCTAACATTCTCTCGAGAGAGTTGTGCTCAAAAGCAAAGCACATATCAAGACCTATCTCCACATGGAAAGTGCCAGCAGGGAAAGGTGGGGACTATTCTTGGACTCGATAGGAACTGCTTCAAGTCACCTAATTCTCTCTCTGCCTACTCTCGCCATAAAGCTAGGCACAAAACCAACCAACACTCTTCTTGCTGTACCTCCAACATGGAAAGAGCCAGGAGGGAATTGTAGGGCTTGTTTCTCAGTGTCTCCAATAACGGCATTCTGTGTGCCACCAACTTTTTCTTCTACACCCTCCAGGAGTTCTCCTCAAAATCCATAAACGTCTTGTTATACGTAAAACAAGCAAAGGGCCCAAAGCGAATTGTATAGCTGTTCTCAGTGTCTCTGAGAATTGCTCTGATTATCCGTGTTACCTCTTTGCTAAGACTCTCCAGAGAGCCGTCCTCAAAACCAACACACATCTTGACATATCTCCCTCATTGATCGCAGGGTCTCCAGGAACGGCATTCAATGAGCCAGGAACTTTTCTCCCTACACTGTCCATTGAGTTGTCCTCAAAAGCAATATACATCCTGCTATACCTGCTACATGGGAAGTGCCAGGTGGGAAATGTAGAGCTTGTTCTCCCTGTCTTTGAGTACTGCTTTCTACTCTCCCCGTTACCTCTTTGCTAACATTCTCGAGAGAGAGTTGTGCTCAAAAGCAAAGCACATATCAAGACTTATCTCCACATGGAAAGTGCCAGCAGGGAAAGGTGGGGACTATTCTTGGACTCGATAGGAACTGCTTCAAGTCACCTAATTCTCTCTCTGCCTACTCTCGCCATAAAGCTAGGCACAAAACCAACCAACACTCTTCTTGCTGTACCTCCAACATGGAAAGAGCCAGGAGGGAATTGTAGGGCTTGTTTCTCAGTGTCTCCAATAACGGCATTCAGTGTGCCACCAACTTTTTCTTCTACACCCTCCAGGAGTTCTCCTCAAAATCCATAAACGTCTTGTTATACGTAAAACAAGCAAAGGGCCCAAAGCGAATTGTATAGCTGTTCTCAGTGTCTCTGAGAATTGCTCTGATTATCCGTGTTACCTCTTTGCTAAGACTCTCCAGAGAGCCGTCCTCAAAACCAACACACATCTTGACATATCTCCCACATTGATCGCAGTGTCTCCAGGAACGGCATTCGAGGAGCCAGGAACTTTTCTGCCTACACTGTCTGCGGGCAGTTCCTCAAAACCAATATACATCCTGCTATATCTCCCACATGGAAAGTGCCAGGAGGGAAAAGTGGCGATTATGTTTAGACTTTCTCGGAACTGCTTCAAATCAACTAGATAGCTTTGTGCTGCAAATCTCCCAAGAGCCAAATGTAAAAGCAGCAAACATCTCGCTGTATGTCCCACATCCAAAGCGCCAAGAGAGAGCTTGCTCTCCCTGTCTTTGAGTACTGTTTTCACTGTCCCGGTTACCTCTTTGCTAACATTCTCTTCAGAGCTGCACTGAAACCAGGAACCACGTGGAGAAGGCACCCACACTGAAAATGCCTGGAAGGAACATTGGGGCTTCTTCTCAGTGTCTCTGATGTCGGGTTTTACTGTCCCGGGAAAGTCTCTGCTAACACCCTGCAGAGCGCCGTGCCCAATATACAGAAACGTCTTGCGGTATCTCCTACAGGGAAAGTGCCAAGAGGGAATTGTCGAGCTCGTTCTCAGTGTCTCTGAGAATTGCTCTGATTATCCGTGTGACCTCTTTGCTAAGACTCTCCAGAGAGCCGTCCTCAAAACCAACACACATCTTGACATATCTCCCTCATTGATCGCAGGGTCTCCAGGAACGGCATTCAATGAGCCAGGAACTTTTCTCCCTACACTGTCCATTGAGTTGTCCTCAAAAGCAATATACATCCTGCTATACCTGCTACATGGGAAGTGCCAGGTGGGAAATGTAGAGCTTGTTCTCCCTGTCTTTGAGTACTGCTTTCTACTCTCCCCGTTACCTCTTTGCTAACATTCTCTCGAGAGAGTTGTGCTCAAAAGCAAAGCACATATCAAGACCTATCTCCACATGGAAAGTGCCAGCAGGGAAAGGTGGGGACTATTCTTGGACTCGATAGGAACTGCTTCAAGTCACCTAATTCTCTCTCTGCCTACTCTCGCCATAAAGCTAGGCACAAAACCAACCAACACTCTTCTTGCTGTACCTCCAACATGGAAAGAGCCAGGAGGGAATTGTAGGGCTTGTTTCTCAGTGTCTCCAATAACGGCATTCTGTGTGCCACCAACTTTTTCTTCTACACCCTCCAGGAGTTCTCCTCAAAATCCATAAACGTCTTGTTATACGTAAAACAAGCAAAGGGCCCAAAGCGAATTGTATAGCTGTTCTCAGTGTCTCTGAGAATTGCTCTGATTATCCGTGTGACCTCTTTGCTAAGACTCTCCAGAGAGCCGTCCTCAAAACCAACACACATCTTGACATATCTCCCACATTGATCGCAGTGTCTCCAGGAACGGCATTCGAGGAGCCAGGAACTTTTCTGCCTACACTGTCTGCGGGCAGTTCCTCAAAACCAATATACATCCTGCTATATCTCCCACATGGAAAGTGTCAGGAGGGAAAAGTGGCGATTATGTTTAGACTTTCTCGGAACTGCTTCAAATCAACTAGATAGCTTTGTGCTGCAAATCTCCCAAGAGCCAAATGTAAAAGCAGCAAACATCTCGCTGTATGTCCCACATCCAAAGCGCCAAGAGAGAGCTTGCTCTCCCTGTCTTTGAGTACTGTTTTCACTGTCCCGGTTACCTCTTTGCTAACATTCTCTTCAGAGCTGCACTGAAACCAGGAACCACGTGGAGAAGGCACCCACACTGAAAATGCCTGGAAGGAACATTGGGGCTTCTTCTCAGTGTCTCTGATGTCGGGTTTTACTGTCCCGGGAAAGTCTCTGCTAACACCCTGCAGAGCGCCGTGCCCAATATACAGAAACGTCTTGCGGTATCTCCTACAGGGAAAGTGCCAAGAGGGAATTGTCGAGCTCGTTCTCAGTGTCTCTGAGAATTGCTCTGATTATCCGTGTGACCTCTTTGCTAAGACTCTCCAGAGAGCCGTCCTCAAAACCAACACACATCTTGACATATCTCCCTCATTGATCGCAGGGTCTCCAGGAACGGCATTCAATGAGCCAGGAACTTTTCTCCCTACACTGTCCATTGAGTTGTCCTCAAAAGCAATATACATCCTGCTATACCTGCTACATGGGAAGTGCCAGGTGGGAAATGTAGAGCTTGTTCTCCCTGTCTTTGAGTACTGCTTTCTACTCTCCCCGTTACCTCTTTGCTAACATTCTCTCGAGAGAGTTGTGCTCAAAAGCAAAGCACATATCAAGACCTATCTCCACATGGAAAGTGCCAGCAGGGAAAGGTGGGGACTATTCTTGGACTCGATAGGAACTGCTTCAAGTCACCTAATTCTCTCTCTGCCTACTCTCGCCATAAAGCTAGGCACAAAACCAACCAACACTCTTCTTGCTGTACCTCCAACATGGAAAGAGCCAGGAGGGAATTGTAGGGCTTGTTTCTCAGTGTCTCCAATAACGGCATTCTGTGTGCCACCAACTTTTTCTTCTACACCCTCCAGGAGTTCTCCTCAAAATCCATAAACGTCTTGTTATACGTAAAACAAGCAAAGGGCCCAAAGCGAATTGTATAGCTGTTCTCAGTGTCTCTGAGAATTGCTCTGATTATCCGTGTTACCTCTTTGCTAAGACTCTCCAGAGAGCCGTCCTCAAAACCAACACACATCTTGACATATCTCCCACATTGATCGCAGTGTCTCCAGGAACGGCATTCGAGGAGCCAGGAACTTTTCTGCCTACACTGTCTGCGGGCAGTTCCTCAAAACCAATATACATCCTGCTATATCTCCCACATGGAAAGTGCCAGGAGGGAAAAGTGGCGATTATGTTTAGACTTTCTCGGAACTGCTTCAAATCAACTAGATAGCTTTGTGCTGCAAATCTCCCAAGAGCCAAATGTAAAAGCAGCAAACATCTCGCTGTATGTCCCACATCCAAAGCGCCAAGAGAGAGCTTGCTCTCCCTGTCTTTGAGTACTGTTTTCACTGTCCCGGTTACCTCTTTGCTAACATTCTCTTCAGAGCTGCACTGAAACCAGGAACCACGTGGAGAAGGCACCCACACTGAAAATGCCTGGAAGGAACATTGGGGCTTCTTCTCAGTGTCTCTGATGTCGGGTTTTACTGTCCCGGGAAAGTCTCTGCTAACACCCTGCAGAGCGCCGTGCCCAATATACAGAAACGTCTTGCGGTATCTCCTACAGGGAAAGTGCCAAGAGGGAGTTGTCGAGCTCGTTCTCAGTGTCTCTGAGAATTGCTCTGATTATCCGTGTGACCTCTTTGCTAAGACTCTCCAGAGAGCCGTCCTCAAAACCAACACACATCTTGACATATCTCCCTCATTGATGGCAGGGTCTCCAGGAACGGCATTCAATGAGCCAGGAACTTTTCTCCCTACACTGTCCATTGAGTTGTCCTCAAAAGCAATATACATCCTGCTATACCTGCTACATGGGAAGTGCCAGGTGGGAAATGTAGAGCTTGTTCTCCCTGTCTTTGAGTACTGCTTTCTACTCTCCCCGTTACCTCTTTGCTAACATTCTCTTGAGAGAGTTGTGCTCAAAAGCAAAGCACATATCAAGACCTATCTCCACATGGAAAGTGCCAGCAGGGAAAGGTGGGGACTATTCTTGGACTCGATAGGAACTGCTTCAAGTCACCTAATTCTCTCTCTGCCTACTCTCGCCATAAAGCTAGGCACAAAACCAACCAACACTCTTCTTGCTGTACCTCCAACATGGAAAGAGCCAGGAGGGAATTGTAGGGCTTGTTTCTCAGTGTCTCCAATAACGGCATTCAGTGTGCCACCAACTTTTTCTTCTACACCCTCCAGGAGTTCTCCTCAAAATCCATAAACGTCTTGTTATACGTAAAACAAGCAAAGGGCCCAAAGCGAATTGTATAGCTGTTCTCAGTGTCTCTGAGAATTGCTCTGATTATCCGTGTTACCTCTTTGCTAAGACTCTCCAGAGAGCCGTCCTCAAAACCAACACACATCTTGACATATCTCCCACATTGATCGCAGTGTCTCCAGGAACGGCATTCGAGGAGCCAGGAACTTTTCTGCCTACACTGTCTGCGGACAGTTCCTCAAAACCAATATACATCCTGCTATATCTCCCACATGGAAAGTGCCAGGAGGGAAAAGTGGCGATTATGTTTAGACTTTCTCGGAACTGCTTCAAATCAACTAGATAGCTTTGTGCTGCAAATCTCCCAAGAGCCAAATGTAAAAGCAGCAAACATCTCGCTGTATGTCCCACATCCAAAGCGCCAAGAGAGAGCTTGCTCTCCCTGTCTTTGAGTACTGTTTTCACTGTCCCGGTTACCTCTTTGCTAACATTCTCTTCAGAGCTGCACTGAAACCAGGAACCACGTGGAGAAGGCACCCACACTGAAAATGCCTGGAAGGAACATTGGGGCTTCTTCTCAGTGTCTCTGATGTCGGGTTTTACTGTCCCGGGAAAGTCTCTGCTAACACCCTGCAGAGCGCTGTGCCCAATATACAGAAACGTCTTGCGGTATCTCCTACAGGGAAAGTGCCAAGAGGGAGTTGTCGAGCTCGTTCTCAGTGTCTCTGAGAATTGCTCTGATTATCCGTGTTACCTCTTTGCTAAGACTCTCCAGAGAGCCGTCCTCAAAACCAACACACATCTTGACATATCTCCCTCATTGATGGCAGGGTCTCCAGGAACGGCATTCAATGAGCCAGGAACTTTTCTCCCTACACTGTCCATTGAGTTGTCCTCAAAAGCAATATACATCCTGCTATACCTGCTACATGGGAAGTGCCAGGTGGGAAATGTAGAGCTTGTTCTCCCTGTCTTTGAGTACTGCTTTCTACTCTCCCCGTTACCTCTTTGCTAACATTCTCTCGAGAGAGTTGTGCTCAAAAGCAAAGCACATATCAAGACCTGTCTCCACATGGAAAGTGCCAGCAGGGAAAGGTGGGGACTATTCTTGGACTCGATAGGAACTGCTTCAAGTCACCTAATTCTCTCTCTGCCTACTCTCGCCATAAAGCTAGGCACAAAACCAACCAACACTCTTCTTGCTGTACCTCCAACATGGAAAGAGCCAGGAGGGAATTGTAGGGCTTGTTTCTCAGTGTCTCCAATAACGGCATTCAGTGTGCCACCAACTTTTTCTTCTACACCCTCCAGGAGTTCTCCTCAAAATCCATAAACGTCTTGTTATACGTAAAACAAGCAAAGGGCCCAAAGCGAATTGTATAGCTGTTCTCAGTGTCTCTGAGAATTGCTCTGATTATCCGTGTTACCTCTTTGCTAAGACTCTCCAGAGAGCCGTCCTCAAAACCAACACACATCTTGACATATCTCCCACATTGATCGCAGTGTCTCCAGGAACGGCATTCGAGGAGCCAGGAACTTTTCTGCCTACACTGTCTGCGGGCAGTTCCTCAAAACCAATATACATCCTGCTATATCTCCCACATGGAAAGTGCCAGGAGGGAAAAGTGGCGATTATGTTTAGACTTTCTCGGAACTGCTTCAAATCAACTAGATAGCTTTGTGCTGCAAATCTCCCAAGAGCCAAATGTAAAAGCAGCAAACATCTCGCTGTATGTCCCACATCCAAAGCGCCAAGAGAGAGCTTGCTCTCCCTGTCTTTGAGTACTGTTTTCACTGTCCCGGTTACCTCTTTGCTAACATTCTCTTCAGAGCTGCAGTGAAACCAGGAACGACGTGGAGAAGGCACCCACACTGAAAATGCCTGGAAGGAACATTGGGGCTTCTTCTCAGTGTCTCTGATGTCGGGTTTTACTGTCCCGGGAAAGTCTCTGCTAACAGCCTGCAGAGCGCCGTGCCCAATATACAGAAACGTCTTGCGGTATCTCCTACAGGGAAAGTGCCAAGAGGGAGTTGTCGAGCTCGTTCTCAGTGTCTCTGAGAATTGCTCTGATTATCCGTGTGACCTCTTTGCTAAGACTCTCCAGAGAGCCGTCCTCAAAACCAACACACATCTTGACATATCTCCCTCATTGATCGCAGGGTCTCCAGGAACGGCATTCAATGAGCCAGGAACTTTTCTCCCTACACTGTCCATTGAGTTGTCCTCAAAAGCAATATACATCCTGCTATACCTGCTACATGGGAAGTGCCAGGTGGGAAATGTAGAGCTTGTTCTCCCTGTCTTTGAGTACTGCTTTCTACTCTCCCCGTTACCTCTTTGCTAACATTCTCGAGAGAGAGTTGTGCTCAAAAGCAAAGCACATATCAAGACCTATCTCCACATGGAAAGTGCCAGCAGGGAAAGGTGGGGACTATTCTTGGACTCGATAGGAACTGCTTCAAGTCACCTAATTCTCTCTCTGCCTACTCTCGCCATAAAGCTAGGCACAAAACCAACCAACACTCTTCTTGCTGTACCTCCAACATGGAAAGAGCCAGGAGGGAATTGTAGGGCTTGTTTCTCAGTGTCTCCAATAACGGCATTCAGTGTGCCACCAACTTTTTCTTCTACACCCTCCAGGAGTTCTCCTCAAAATCCATAAACGTCTTGTTATACGTAAAACAAGCAAAGGGCCCAAAGCGAATTGTATAGCTGTTCTCAGTGTCTCTGAGAATTGCTCTGATTATCCGTGTGACCTCTTTGCTAAGACTCTCCAGAGAGCCGTCCTCAAAACCAACACACATCTTGACATATCTCCCTCATTGATCGCAGTGTCTCCAGGAACGGCATTCGAGGAGCCAGGAACTTTTCTGCCTACACTGTCTGCGGGCAGTTCCTCAAAACCAATATACATCCTGCTATATCTCCCACATGGAAAGTGCCAGGGGGGAAAAGTGGCGATTATGTTTAGACTTTCTCGGAACTGCTTCAAATCAACTAGATAGCTTTGTGCTGCAAATCTCCCAAGAGCCAAATGTAAAAGCAGCAAACATCTCGCTGTATGTCCCACATCCAAAGCGCCAAGAGAGAGCTTGCTCTCCCTGTCTTTCAGTACTGTTTTCACTGTCCCGGTTACCTCTTTGCTAACATTCTCTTCAGAGCTGCAGTGAAACCAGGAACCACGTGGAGAAGGCACCCACACTGAAAATGCCTGGAAGGAACATTGGGGCTTCTTCTCAGTGTCTCTGATGTCGGGTTTTACTGTCCCGGGAAAGTCTCTGCTAACACCCTGCAGAGCGCCGTGCCCAATATACAGAAACGTCTTGCGGTATCTCCTACAGGGAAAGTGCCAAGAGGGAATTGTCGAGCTCGTTCTCAGTGTCTCTGAGAATTGCTCTGATTATCCGTGTGACCTCTTTGCTAAGACTCTCCAGAGAGCCGTCCTCAAAACCAACACACATCTTGACATATCTCCCTCATTGATCGCAGGGTCTCCAGGAACGGCATTCAATGAGCCAGGAACTTTTCTCCCTACACTGTCCATTGAGTTGTCCTCAAAAGCAATATACATCCTGCTATACCTGCTACATGGGAAGTGCCAGGTGGGAAATGTAGAGCTTGTTCTCCCTGTCTTTGAGTACTGCTTTCTACTCTCCCCGTTACCTCTTTGCTAACATTCTCTCGAGAGAGTTGTGCTCAAAAGCAAAGCACATATCAAGACCTATCTCCACATGGAAAGTGCCAGCAGGGAAAGGTGGGGACTATTCTTGGACTCGATAGGAACTGCTTCAAGTCACCTAATTCTCTCTCTGCCTACTCTCGCCATAAAGCTAGGCACAAAACCAACCAACACTCTTCTTGCTGTACCTCCAACATGGAAAGAGCCAGGAGGGAATTGTAGGGCTTGTTTCTCAGTGTCTCCAATAACGGCATTCAGTGTGCCACCAACTTTTTCTTCTACACCCTCCAGGAGTTCTCCTCAAAATCCATAAACGTCTTGTTATACGTAAAACAAGCAAAGGGCCCAAAGCGAATTGTATAGCTGTTCTCAGTGTCTCTGAGAATTGCTCTGATTATCCGTGTTACCTCTTTGCTAAGACTCTCCAGAGAGCCGTCCTCAAAACCAACACACATCTTGACATATCTCCCACATTGATCGCAGTGTCTCCAGGAACGGCATTCGAGGAGCCAGGAACTTTTCTGCCTACACTGTCTGCGGACAGTTCCTCAAAACCAATATACATCCTGCTATATCTCCCACATGGAAAGTGCCAGGAGGGAAAAGTGGCGATTATGTTTAGACTTTCTCGGAACTGCTTCAAATCAACTAGATAGCTTTGTGCTGCAAATCTCCCAAGAGCCAAATGTAAAAGCAGCAAACATCTCGCTGTATGTCCCACATCCAAAGCGCCAAGAGAGAGCTTGCTCTCCCTGTCTTTGAGTACTGTTTTCACTGTCCCGGTTACCTCTTTGCTAACATTCTCTTCAGAGCTGCACTGAAACCAGGAACCACGTGGAGAAGGCACCCACACTGAAAATGCCTGGAAGGAACATTGGGGCTTCTTCTCAGTGTCTCTGATGTCGGGTTTTACTGTCCCGGGAAAGTCTCTGCTAACACCCTGCAGAGCGCTGTGCCCAATATACAAAACGTCTTGCGGTATCTCCTACAGGGAAAGTGCCAAGAGGGAGTTGTCGAGCTCGTTCTCAGTGTCTCTGAGAATTGCTCTGATTATCCGTGTGACCTCTTTGCTAAGACTCTCCAGAGAGCCGTCCTCAAAACCAACACACATCTTGACATATCTCCCTCATTGATCGCAGGGTCTCCAGGAACGGCATTCAATGAGCCAGGAACTTTTCTCCCTACACTGTCCATTGAGTTGTCCTCAAAAGCAATATACATCCTGCTATACCTGCTACATGGGAAGTGCCAGGTGGGAAATGTAGAGCTTGTTCTCCCTGTCTTTGAGTACTGCTTTCTACTCTCCCCGTTACCTCTTTGCTAACATTCTCTCGAGAGAGTTGTGCTCAAAAGCAAAGCACATATCAAGACCTATCTCCACATGGAAAGTGCCAGCAGGGAAAGGTGGGGACTATTCTTGGACTCGATAGGAACTGCTTCAAGTCACCTAATTCTCTCTCTGCCTACTCTCGCCATAAAGCTAGGCACAAAACCAACCAACACTCTTCTTGCTGTACCTCCAACATGGAAAGAGCCAGGAGGGAATTGTAGGGCTTGTTTCTCAGTGTCTCCAATAACGGCATTCAGTGTGCCACCAACTTTTTCTTCTACACCCTCCAGGAGTTCTCCTCAAAATCCATAAACGTCTTGTTATACGTAAAACAAGCAAAGGGCCCAAAGCGAATTGTATAGCTGTTCTCAGTGTCTCTGAGAATTGCTCTGATTATCCGTGTTACCTCTTTGCTAAGACTCTCCAGAGAGCCGTCCTCAAAACCAACACACATCTTGACATATCTCCCACATTGATCGCAGTGTCTCCAGGAACGGCATTCGAGGAGCCAGGAACTTTTCTGCCTACACTGTCTGCGGGCAGTTCCTCAAAACCAATATACATCCTGCTATATCTCCCACATGGAAAGTGCCAGGAGGGAAAAGTGGCGATTATGTTTAGACTTTCTCGGAACTGCTTCAAATCAACTAGATAGCTTTGTGCTGCAAATCTCCCAAGAGCCAAATGTAAAAGCAGCAAACATCTCGCTGTATGTCCCACATCCAAAGCGCCAAGAGAGAGCTTGCTCTCCCTGTCTTTGAGTACTGTTTTCACTGTCCCGGTTACCTCTTTGCTAACATTCTCTTCAGAGCTGCAGTGAAACCAGGAACGACGTGGAGAAGGCACCCACACTGAAAATGCCTGGAAGGAACATTGGGGCTTCTTCTCAGTGTCTCTGATGTCGGGTTTTACTGTCCCGGGAAAGTCTCTGCTAACACCCTGCAGAGCGCTGTGCCCAATATACAGAAACGTCTTGCGGTATCTCCTACAGGGAAAGTGCCAAGAGGGAGTTGTCGAGCTCGTTCTCAGTGTCTCTGAGAATTGCTCTGATTATCCGTGTGACCTCTTTGCTAAGACTCTCCAGAGAGCCGTCCTCAAAACCAACACACATCTTGACATATCTCCCTCATTGATCGCAGGGTCTCCAGGAACGGCATTCAATGAGCCAGGAACTTTTCTCCCTACACTGTCCATTGAGTTGTCCTCAAAAGCAATATACATCCTGCTATACCTGCTACATGGGAAGTGCCAGGTGGGAAATGTAGAGCTTGTTCTCCCTGTCTTTGAGTACTGCTTTCTACTCTCCCCGTTACCTCTTTGCTAACATTCTCTCGAGAGAGTTGTGCTCAAAAGCAAAGCACATATCAAGACCTATCTCCACATGGAAAGTGCCAGCAGGGAAAGGTGGGGACTATTCTTGGACTCGATAGGAACTGCTTCAAGTCACCTAATTCTCTCTCTGCCTACTCTCGCCATAAAGCTAGGCACAAAACCAACCAACACTCTTCTTGCTGTACCTCCAACATGGAAAGAGCCAGGAGGGAATTGTAGGGCTTGTTTCTCAGTGTCTCCAATAACGGCATTCAGTGTGCCACCAACTTTTTCTTCTACACCCTCCAGGAGTTCTCCTCAAAATCCATAAACGTCTTGTTATACGTAAAACAAGCAAAGGGCCCAAAGCGAATTGTATAGCTGTTCTCAGTGTCTCTGAGAATTGCTCTGATTATCCGTGTTACCTCTTTGCTAAGACTCTCCAGAGAGCCGTCCTCAAAACCAACACACATCTTGACATATCTCCCACATTGATCGCAGTGTCTCCAGGAACGGCATTCGAGGAGCCAGGAACTTTTCTGCCTACACTGTCTGCGGGCAGTTCCTCAAAACCAATATACATCCTGCTATATCTCCCACATGGAAAGTGCCAGGAGGGAAAAGTGGCGATTATGTTTAGACTTTCTCGGAACTGCTTCAAATCAACTAGATAGCTTTGTGCTGCAAATCTCCCAAGAGCCAAATGTAAAAGCAGCAAACATCTCGCTGTATGTCCCACATCCAAAGCGCCAAGAGAGAGCTTGCTCTCCCTGTCTTTGAGTACTGTTTTCACTGTCCCGGTTACCTCTTTGCTAACATTCTCTTCAGAGCTGCACTGAAACCAGGAACCACGTGGAGAAGGCACCCACACTGAAAATGCCTGGAAGGAACATTGGGGCTTCTTCTCAGTGTCTCTGATGTCGGGTTTTACTGTCCCGGGAAAGTCTCTGCTAACACCCTGCAGAGCGCCGTGCCCAATATACAGAAACGTCTTGCGGTATCTCCTACAGGGAAAGTGCCAAGAGGGAATTGTCGAGCTCGTTCTCAGTGTCTCTGAGAATTGCTCTGATTATCCGTGTGACCTCTTTGCTAAGACTCTCCAGAGAGCCGTCCTCAAAACCAACACACATCTTGACATATCTCCCTCATTGATCGCAGGGTCTCCAGGAACGGCATTCAATGAGCCAGGAACTTTTCTCCCTACACTGTCCATTGAGTTGTCCTTAAAAGCAATATACATCCTGCTATACCTGCTACATGGGAAGTGCCAGGTGGGAAATGTAGAGCTTGTTCTCCCTGTCTTTGAGTACTGCTTTCTACTCTCCCCGTTACCTCTTTGCTAACATTCTCTCGAGAGAGTTGTGCTCAAAAGCAAAGCACATATCAAGACCTATCTCCACATGGAAAGTGCCAGCAGGGAAAGGTGGGGACTATTCTTGGACTCGATAGGAACTGCTTCAAGTCACCTAATTCTCTCTCTGCCTACTCTCGCCATAAAGCTAGGCACAAAACCAACCAACACTCTTCTTGCTGTACCTCCAACATGGAAAGAGCCAGGAGGGAATTGTAGGGCTTGTTTCTCAGTGTCTCCAATAACGGCATTCAGTGTGCCACCAACTTTTTCTTCTACACCCTCCAGGAGTTCTCCTCAAAATCCATAAACGTCTTGTTATACGTAAAACAAGCAAAGGGCCCAAAGCGAATTGTATAGCTGTTCTCAGTGTCTCTGAGAATTGCTCTGATTATCCGTGTTACCTCTTTGCTAAGACTCTCCAGAGAGCCGTCCTCAAAACCAACACACATCTTGACATATCTCCCACATTGATCGCAGTGTCTCCAGGAACAGCATTCGAGTAGCCAGGAACTTTTCTGCCTACACTGTCTGCGGGCAGTTCCTCAAAACCAATATACATCCTGCTATATCTCCCACATGGAAAGTGCCAGGAGGGAAAAGTGGGGATTATGTTTAGACTTTCTCAGAACTGCTTCAAATCAACTAGATAGCTTTGTGCTGCAAATCTCCCAAGAGCCAAATGTAAAAGCAGCAAACATCTCGCTGTATGTCCCACATCCAAAGCGCCAAGAGAGAGCTTGCTCTCCCTGTCTTTGAGTACTGTTTTCACTGTCCCGGTTACCTCTTTGCTAACATTCTCTTCAGAGCTGCACTGAAATCAGGAACCACGTGGAGAAGGCACCCACACTGAAAATGCCTGGAAGGAACATTGGGGCTTCTTCTCAGTGTCTCTGATGTCGGGTTTTACTGTCCCGGGAAAGTCTCTGCTAACAGCCTGCAGAGCGCTGTGCCCAATATACAGAAACGTCTTGCGGTATCTCCTACAGGGAAAGTGCCAAGAGGGAGGTGTCGAGCTCGTTCTCAGTGTCTCTGAGAATTGCTCTGATTATCCGTGTGACCTCTTTGCTAAGACTCTCCAGAGAGCCGTCCTCAAAACCAACACACATCTTGACATATCTCCCTCATTGATCGCAGGGTCTCCAGGAACGGCATTCAATGAGCCAGGAACTTTTCTCCCTACACTGTCCATTGAGTTGTCCTCAAAAGCAATATACATCCTGCTATACCTGCTACATGGGAAGTGCCAGGTGGGAAATGTAGAGCTTGTTCTCCCTGTCTTTGAGTACTGCTTTCTACTCTCCCCGTTACCTCTTTGCTAACATTCTCTCGAGAGAGTTGTGCTCAAAAGCAAAGCACATATCAAGACCTATCTCCACATGGAAAGTGCCAGCAGGGAAAGGTGGGGACTATTCTTGGACTCGATAGGAACTGCTTCAAGTCACCTAATTCTCTCTCTGCCTACTCTCGCCATAAAGCTAGGCACAAAACCAACCAACACTCTTCTTGCTGTACCTCCAACATGGAAAGAGCCAGGAGGGAATTGTAGGGCTTGTTTCTCAGTGTCTCCAATAACGGCATTCAGTGTGCCACCAACTTTTTCTTCTACACCCTCCAGGAGTTCTCCTCAAAATCCATAAACGTCTTGTTATACGTAAAACAAGCAAAGGGCCCAAAGCGAATTGTATAGCTGTTCTCAGTGTCTCTGAGAATTGCTCTGATTATCCGTGTTACCTCTTTGCTAAGACTCTCCAGAGAGCCGTCCTCAAAACCAACACACATCTTGACATATCTCCCACATTGATCGCAGTGTCTCCAGGAACGGCATTCGAGGAGCCAGGAACTTTTCTGCCTACACTGTCTGCGGGCAGTTCCTCAAAACCAATATACATCCTGCTATATCTCCCACATGGAAAGTGCCAGGAGGGAAAAGTGGCGATTATGTTTAGACTTTCTCGGAACTGCTTCAAATCAACTAGATAGCTTTGTGCTGCAAATCTCCCAAGAGCCAAATGTAAAAGCAGCAAACATCTCGCTGTATGTCCCACATCCAAAGCGCCAAGAGAGAGCTTGCTCTCCCTGTCTTTGAGTACTGTTTTCACTGTCCCGGTTACCTCTTTGCTAACATTCTCTTCAGAGCTGCACTGAAACCAGGAACCACGTGGAGAAGGCACCCACACTGAAAATGCCTGGAAGGAACATTGGGGCTTCTTCTCAGTGTCTCTGATGTCGGGTTTTACTGTCCCGGGAAAGTCTCTGCTAACACCCTGCAGAGCGCCGTGCCCAATATACAGAAACGTCTTGCGGTATCTCCTACAGGGAAAGTGCCAAGAGGGAATTGTCGAGCTCGTTCTCAGTGTCTCTGAGAATTGCTCTGATTATCCGTGTGACCTCTTTGCTAAGACTCTCCAGAGAGCCGTCCTCAAAACCAACACACATCTTGACATATCTCCCTCATTGATGGCAGGGTCTCCAGGAACGGCATTCAATGAGCCAGGAACTTTTCTCCCTACACTGTCCATTGAGTTGTCCTCAAAAGCAATATACATCCTGCTATACCTGCTACATGGGAAGTGCCAGGTGGGAAATGTAGAGCTTGTTCTCCCTGTCTTTGAGTACTGCTTTCTACTCTCCCCGTTACCTCTTTGCTAACATTCTCTCGAGAGAGTTGTGCTCAAAAGCAAAGCACATATCAAGACCTATCTCCACATGGAAAGTGCCAGCAGGGAAAGGTGGGGACTATTCTTGGACTCGATAGGAACTGCTTCAAGTCACCTAATTCTCTCTCTGCCTACTCTCGCCATAAAGCTAGGCACAAAACCAACCAACACTCTTCTTGCTGTACCTCCAACATGGAAAGAGCCAGGAGGGAATTGTAGGGCTTGTTTCTCAGTGTCTCCAATAACGGCATTCAGTGTGCCACCAACTTTTTCTTCTACACCCTCCAGGAGTTCTCCTCAAAATCCATAAACGTCTTGTTATACGTAAAACAAGCAAAGGGCCCAAAGCGAATTGTATAGCTGTTCTCAGTGTCTCTGAGAATTGCTCTGATTATCCGTGTTACCTCTTTGCTAAGACTCTCCAGAGAGCCGTCCTCAAAACCAACACACATCTTGACATATCTCCCACATTGATCGCAGTGTCTCCAGGAACAGCATTCGAGGAGCCAGGAACTTTTCTGCCTACACTGTCTGCGGGCAGTTCCTCAAAACCAATATACATCCTGCTATATCTCCCACATGGAAAGTGCCAGGAGGGAAAAGTGGGGATTATGTTTAGACTTTCTCAGAACTGCTTCAAATCAACTAGATAGCTTTGTGCTGCAAATCTCCCAAGAGCCAAATGTAAAAGCAGCAAACATCTCGCTGTATGTCCCACATCCAAAGCGCCAAGAGAGAGCTTGCTCTCCCTGTCTTTGAGTACTGTTTTCACTGTCCCGGTTACCTCTTTGCTAACATTCTCTTCAGAGCTGCACTGAAACCAGGAACCACGTGGAGAAGGCACCCACACTGAAAATGCCTGGAAGGAACATTGGGGCTTCTTCTCAGTGTCTCTGATGTCGGGTTTTACTGTCCCGGGAAAGTCTCTGCTAACACCCTGCAGAGCGCCGTGCCCAATATACAGAAACGTCTTGCGGTATCTCCTACAGGGAAAGTGCCAAGAGGGAATTGTCGAGCTCGTTCTCAGTGTCTCTGAGAATTGCTCTGATTATCCGTGTGACCTCTTTGCTAAGACTCTCCAGAGAGCCGTCCTCAAAACCAACACACATCTTGACATATCTCCCTCATTGATCGCAGGGTCTCCAGGAACGGCATTCAATGAGCCAGGAACTTTTCTCCCTACACTGTCCATTGAGTTGTCCTCAAAAGCAATATACATCCTGCTATACCTGCTACATGGGAAGTGCCAGGTGGGAAATGTAGAGCTTGTTCTCCCTGTCTTTGAGTACTGCTTTCTACTCTCCCCGTTACCTCTTTGCTAACATTCTCTCGAGAGAGTTGTGCTCAAAAGCAAAGCACATATCAAGACCTATCTCCACATGGAAAGTGCCAGCAGGGAAAGGTGGGGACTATTCTTGGACTCGATAGGAACTGCTTCAAGTCACCTAATTCTCTCTCTGCCTACTCTCGCCATAAAGCTAGGCACAAAACCAACCAACACTCTTCTTGCTGTACCTCCAACATGGAAAGAGCCAGGAGGGAATTGTAGGGCTTGTTTCTCAGTGTCTCCAATAACGGCATTCAGTGTGCCACCAACTTTTTCTTCTACACCCTCCAGGAGTTCTCCTCAAAATCCATAAACGTCTTGTTATACGTAAAACAAGCAAAGGGCCCAAAGCGAATTGTATAGCTGTTCTCAGTGTCTCTGAGAATTGCTCTGATTATCCGTGTTACCTCTTTGCTAAGACTCTCCAGAGAGCCGTCCTCAAAACCAACACACATCTTGACATATCTCCCACATTGATCGCAGTGTCTCCAGGAACGGCATTCGAGGAGCCAGGAACTTTTCTGCCTACACTGTCTGCGGGCAGTTCCTCAAAACCAATATACATCCTGCTATATCTCCCACATGGAAAGTGCCAGGAGGGAAAAGTGGGGATTATGTTTAGACTTTCTCAGAACTGCTTCAAATCAACTAGATAGCTTTGTGCTGCAAATCTCCCAAGAGCCAAATGTAAAAGCAGCAAACATCTCGCTGTATGTCCCACATCCAAAGCGCCAAGAGAGAGCTTGCTCTCCCTGTCTTTGAGTACTGTTTTCACTGTCCCGGTTACCTCTTTGCTAACATTCTCTTCAGAGCTGCACTGAAACCAGGAACCACGTGGAGAAGGCACCCACACTGAAAATGCCTGGAAGGAACATTGGGGCTTCTTCTCAGTGTCTCTGATGTCGGGTTTTACTGTCCCGGGAAAGTCTCTGCTAACAGCCTGCAGAGCGCTGTGCCCAATATACAGAAACGTCTTGCGGTATCTCCTACAGGGAAAGTGCCAAGAGGGAATTGTCGAGCTCGTTCTCAGTGTCTCTGAGAATTGCTCTGATTATCCGTGTGACCTCTTTGCTAAGACTCTCCAGAGAGCCGTCCTCAAAACCAACACACATCTTGACATATCTCCCTCATTGATCGCAGGGTCTCCAGGAACGGCATTCAATGAGCCAGGAACTTTTCTCCCTACGCTGTCCATTGAGTTGTCCTCAAAAGCAATATACATCCTGCTATACCTGCTACATGGGAAGTGCCAGGTGGGAAATGTAGAGCTTGTTCTCCCTGTCTTTGAGTACTGCTTTCTACTCTCCCCGTTACCTCTTTGCTAACATTCTCTCGAGAGAGTTGTGCTCAAAAGCAAAGCACATATCAAGACCTATCTCCACATGGAAAGTGCCAGCAGGGAAAGGTGGGGACTATTCTTGGACTCGATAGGAACTGCTTCAAGTCACCTAATTCTCTCTCTGCCTACTCTCGCCATAAAGCTAGGCACAAAACCAACCAACACTCTTCTTGCTGTACCTCCAACATGGAAAGAGCCAGGAGGGAATTGTAGGGCTTGTTTCTCAGTGTCTCCAATAACGGCATTCAGTGTGCCACCAACTTTTTCTTCTACACCCTCCAGGAGTTCTCCTCAAAATCCATAAACGTCTTGTTATACGTAAAACAAGCAAAGGGCCCAAAGCGAATTGTATAGCTGTTCTCAGTGTCTCTGAGAATTGCTCTGATTATCCGTGTGACCTCTTTGCTAAGACTCTCCAGAGAGCCGTCCTCAAAACCAACACACATCTTGACATATCTCCCACATTGATCGCAGTGTCTCCAGGAACGGCATTCGAGGAGCCAGGAACTTTTCTGCCTACACTGTCTGCGGGCAGTTCCTCAAAACCAATATACATCCTGCTATATCTCCCACATGGAAAGTGCCAGGAGGGAAAAGTGGCGATTATGTTTAGACTTTCTCGGAACTGCTTCAAATCAACTAGATAGCTTTGTGCTGCAAATCTCCCAAGAGCCAAATGTAAAAGCAGCAAACATCTCGCTGTATGTCCCACATCCAAAGCGCCAAGAGAGAGCTTGCTCTCCCTGTCTTTGAGTACTGTTTTCACTGTCCCGGTTACCTCTTTGCTAACATTCTCTTCAGAGCTGCACTGAAACCAGGAACCACGTGGAGAAGGCACCCACACTGAAAATGCCTGGAAGGAACATTGGGGCTTCTTCTCAGTGTCTCTGATGTCGGGTTTTACTGTCCCGGGAAAGTCTCTGCTAACACCCTGCAGAGCGCCGTGCCCAATATACAGAAACGTCTTGCGGTATCTCCTACAGGGAAAGTGCCAAGAGGGAGGTGTCGAGCTCGTTCTCAGTGTCTCTGAGAATTGCTCTGATTATCCGTGTTACCTCTTTGCTAAGACTCTCCAGAGAGCCGTCCTCAAAACCAACACACATCTTGACATATCTCCCTCATTGATCGCAGGGTCTCCAGGAACGGCATTCAATGAGCCAGGAACTTTTCTCCCTACACTGTCCATTGAGTTGTCCTCAAAAGCAATATACATCCTGCTATACCTGCTACATGGGAAGTGCCAGGTGGGAAATGTAGAGCTTGTTCTCCCTGTCTTTGAGTACTGCTTTCTACTCTCCCCGTTACCTCTTTGCTAACATTCTCGAGAGAGAGTTGTGCTCAAAAGCAAAGCACATATCAAGACCTATCTCCACATGGAAAGTGCCAGCAGGGAAAGGTGGGGACTATTCTTGGACTCGATAGGAACTGCTTCAAGTACCTAATTCTTTCTCTGCCTACTCTCGCCATAAAGCTAGGCACAAAACCAACCAACACTCTTCTTGCTGTACCTCCAACATGGAAAGAGCCAGGAGGGAATTGTAGGGCTTGTTTCTCAGTGTCTCCAATAACGGCATTCAGTGTGCCACCAACTTTTTCTTCTACACCCTCCAGGAGTTCTCCTCAAAATCCATAAACGTCTTGTTATACGTAAAACAAGCAAAGGGCCCAAAGCGAATTGTATAGCTGTTCTCAGTGTCTCTGAGAATTGCTCTGATTATCCGTGTGACCTCTTTGCTAAGACTCTCCAGAGAGCCGTCCTCAAAACCAACACACATCTTGACATATCTCCCACATTGATCGCAGTGTCTCCAGGAACGGCATTCGAGGAGCCAGGAACTTTTCTGCCTACACTGTCTGCGGGCAGTTCCTCAAAACCAATATACATCCTGCTATATCTCCCACATGGAAAGTGCCAGGAGGGAAAAGTGGCGATTATGTTTAGACTTTCTCGGAACTGCTTCAAATCAACTAGATAGCTTTGTGCTGCAAATCTCCCAAGAGCCAAATGTAAAAGCAGCAAACATCTCGCTGTATGTCCCCCATCCAAAGCGCCAAGAGAGAGCTTGCTCTCCCTGTCTTTGAGTACTGTTTTCACTGTCCCGGTTACCTCTTTGCTAACATTCTCTTCAGAGCTGCAGTGAAACCAGGAACCACGTGGAGAAGGCACCCACACTGAAAATGCCTGGAAGGAACATTGGGGCTTCTTCTCAGTGTCTCTGATGTCGGGTTTTACTGTCCCGGGAAAGTCTCTGCTAACACCCTGCAGAGCGCTGTGCCCAATATACAGAAACGTCTTGCGGTATCTCCTACAGGGAAAGTGCCAAGAGGGAATTGTCGAGCTCGTTCTCAGTGTCTCTGAGAATTGCTCTGATTATCCGTGTGACCTCTTTGCTAAGACTCTCCAGAGAGCCGTCCTCAAAACCAACACACATCTTGACATATCTCCCTCATTGATCGCAGGGTCTCCAGGAACGGCATTCAATGAGCCAGGAACTTTTCTCCCTACACTGTCCATTGAGTTGTCCTCAAAAGCAATATACATCCTGCTATACCTGCTACATGGGAAGTGCCAGGTGGGAAATGTAGAGCTTGTTCTCCCTGTCTTTGAGTACTGCTTTCTACTCTCCCCGTTACCTCTTTGCTAACATTCTCGAGAGAGAGTTGTGCTCAAAAGCAAAGCACATATCAAGACCTATCTCCACATGGAAAGTGCCAGCAGGGAAAGGTGGGGACTATTCTTGGACTCGATAGGAACTGCTTCAAGTCACCTAATTCTCTCTCTGCCTACTCTCGCCATAAAGCTAGGCACAAAACCAACCAACACTCTTCTTGCTGTACCTCCAACATGGAAAGAGCCAGGAGGGAATTGTAGGGCTTGTTTCTCAGTGTCTCCAATAACGGCATTCAGTGTGCCACCAACTTTTTCTTCTACACCCTCCAGGAGTTCTCCTCAAAATCCATAAACGTCTTGTTATACGTAAAACAAGCAAAGGGCCCAAAGCGAATTGTATAGCTGTTCTCAGTGTCTCTGAGAATTGCTCTGATTATCTGTGTGACCTCTTTGCTAAGACTCTCCAGAGAGCCGTCCTCAAAACCAACACACATCTTGACATATCTCCCACATTGATCGCAGTGTCTCCAGGAACGGCATTCGAGGAGCCAGGAACTTTTCTGCCTACACTGTCTGCGGGCAGTTCCTCAAAACCAATATACATCCTGCTATATCTCCCACATGGAAAGTGCCAGGAGGGAAAAGTGGGGATTATGTTTAGACTTTCTCAGAACTGCTTCAAATCAACTAGATAGCTTTGTGCTGCAAATCTCCCAAGAGCCAAATGTAAAAGCAGCAAACATCTCGCTGTATGTCCCACATCCAAAGCGCCAAGAGAGAGCTTGCTCTCCCTGTCTTTGAGTACTGTTTTCACTGTCCCGGTTACCTCTTTGCTAACATTCTCTTCAGAGCTGCACTGAAACCAGGAACCACGTGGAGAAGGCACCCACACTGAAAATGCCTGGAAGGAACATTGGGGCTTCTTCTCAGTGTCTCTGATGTCGGGTTTTACTGTCCCGGGAAAGTCTCTGCTAACAGCCTGCAGAGCGCCGTGCCCAATATACAGAAACGTCTTGCGGTATCTCCTACAGGGAAAGTGCCAAGAGGGAGGTGTCGAGCTCGTTCTCAGTGTCTCTGAGAATTGCTCTGATTATCCGTGTTACCTCTTTGCTAAGACTCTCCAGAGAGCCGTCCTCAAAACCAACACACATCTTGACATATCTCCCTCATTGATCGCAGGGTCTCCAGGAACGGCATTCAATGAGCCAGGAACTTTTCTCCCTACACTGTCCATTGAGTTGTCCTCAAAAGCAATATACATCCTGCTATACCTGCTACATGGGAAGTGCCAGGTGGGAAATGTAGAGCTTGTTCTCCCTGTCTTTGAGTACTGCTTTCTACTCTCCCCGTTACCTCTTTGCTAACATTCTCGAGAGAGAGTTGTGCTCAAAAGCAAAGCACATATCAAGACCTATCTCCACATGGAAAGTGCCAGCAGGGAAAGGTGGGGACTATTCTTGGACTCGATAGGAACTGCTTCAAGTACCTAATTCTTTCTCTGCCTACTCTCGCCATAAAGCTAGGCACAAAACCAACCAACACTCTTCTTGCTGTACCTCCAACATGGAAAGAGCCAGGAGGGAATTGTAGGGCTTGTTTCTCAGTGTCTCCAATAACGGCATTCAGTGTGCCACCAACTTTTTCTTCTACACCCTCCAGGAGTTCTCCTCAAAATCCATAAACGTCTTGTTATACGTAAAACAAGCAAAGGGCCCAAAGCGAATTGTATAGCTGTTCTCAGTGTCTCTGTGAATTGCTCTGATTATCCGTGTGACCTCTTTGCTAAGACTCTCCAGAGAGCCGTCCTCAAAACCAACACACATCTTGACATATCTCCCACATTGATCGCAGTGTCTCCAGGAACGGCATTCGAGGAGCCAGGAACTTTTCTGCCTACACTGTCTGCGGGCAGTTCCTCAAAACCAATATACATCCTGCTATATCTCCCACATGGAAAGTGCCAGGAGGGAAAAGTGGCGATTATGTTTAGACTTTCTCGGAACTGCTTCAAATCAACTAGATAGCTTTGTGCTGCAAATCTCCCAAGAGCCAAATGTAAAAGCAGCAAACATCTCGCTGTATGTCCCACATCCAAAGCGCCAAGAGAGAGCTTGCTCTCCCTGTCTTTGAGTACTGTTTTCACTGTCCCGGTTACCTCTTTGCTAACATTCTCTTCAGAGCTGCACTGAAACCAGGAACCACGTGGAGAAGGCACCCACACTGAAAATGCCTGGAAGGAACATTGGGGCTTCTTCTCAGTGTCTCTGATGTCGGGTTTTACTGTCCCGGGAAAGTCTCTGCTAACACCCTGCAGAGCGCCGTGCCCAATATACAGAAACGTCTTGCGGTATCTCCTACAGGGAAAGTGCCAAGAGGGAATTGTCGAGCTCGTTCTCAGTGTCTCTGAGAATTGCTCTGATTATCCGTGTGACCTCTTTGCTAAGACTCTCCAGAGAGCCGTCCTCAAAACCAACACACATCTTGACATATCTCCCTCATTGATCGCAGGGTCTCCAGGAACGGCATTCAATGAGCCAGGAACTTTTCTCCCTACACTGTCCATTGAGTTGTCCTCAAAAGCAATATACATCCTGCTATACCTGCTACATGGGAAGTGCCAGGTGGGAAATGTAGAGCTTGTTCTCCCTGTCTTTGAGTACTGCTTTCTACTCTCCCCGTTACCTCTTTGCTAACATTCTCTCGAGAGAGTTGTGCTCAAAAGCAAAGCACATATCAAGACCTATCTCCACATGGAAAGTGCCAGCAGGGAAAGGTGGGGACTATTCTTGGACTCGATAGGAACTGCTTCAAGTCACCTAATTCTCTCTCTGCCTACTCTCGCCATAAAGCTAGGCACAAAACCAACCAACACTCTTCTTGCTGTACCTCCAACATGGAAAGAGCCGGGAGGGAATTGTAGGGCTTGTTTCTCAGTGTCTCCAATAACGGCATTCAGTGTGCCACCAACTTTTTCTTCTACACCCTCCAGGAGTTCTCCTCAAAATCCATAAACGTCTTGTTATACGTAAAACAAGCAAAGGGCCCAAAGCGAATTGTATAGCTGTTCTCAGTGTCTCTGAGAATTGCTCTGATTATCCGTGTTACCTCTTTGCTAAGACTCTCCAGAGAGCCGTCCTCAAAACCAACACACATCTTGACATATCTCCCACATTGATCGCAGTGTCTCCAGGAACGGCATTCGAGGAGCCAGGAACTTTTCTGCCTACACTGTCTGCGGGCAGTTCCTCAAAACCAATATACATCCTGCTATATCTCCCACATGGAAAGTGCCAGGAGGGAAAAGTGGGGATTATGTTTAGACTTTCTCAGAACTGCTTCAAATCAACTAGATAGCTTTGTGCTGCAAATCTCCCAAGAGCCAAATGTAAAAGCAGCAAACATCTCGCTGTATGTCCCACATCCAAAGCGCCAAGAGAGAGCTTGCTCTCCCTGTCTTTGAGTACTGTTTTCACTGTCCCGGTTACCTCTTTGCTAACATTCTCTTCAGAGCTGCACTGAAACCAGGAACCACGTGGAGAAGGCACCCACACTGAAAATGCCTGGAAGGAACATTGGGGCTTCTTCTCAGTGTCTCTGATGTCGGGTTTTACTGTCCCGGGAAAGTCTCTGCTAACAGCCTGCAGAGCGCTGTGCCCAATATACAGAAACGTCTTGCGGTATCTCCTACAGGGAAAGTGCCAAGAGGGAATTGTCGAGCTCGTTCTCAGTGTCTCTGAGAATTGCTCTGATTATCCGTGTGACCTCTTTGCTAAGACTCTCCAGAGAGCCGTCCTCAAAACCAACACACATCTTGACATATCTCCCTCATTGATCGCAGGGTCTCCAGGAACGGCATTCAATGAGCCAGGAACTTTTCTCCCTACGCTGTCCATTGAGTTGTCCTCAAAAGCAATATACATCCTGCTATACCTGCTACATGGGAAGTGCCAGGTGGGAAATGTAGAGCTTGTTCTCCCTGTCTTTGAGTACTGCTTTCTACTCTCCCCGTTACCTCTTTGCTAACATTCTCTCGAGAGAGTTGTGCTCAAAAGCAAAGCACATATCAAGACCTATCTCCACATGGAAAGTGCCAGCAGGGAAAGGTGGGGACTATTCTTGGACTCGATAGGAACTGCTTCAAGTCACCTAATTCTCTCTCTGCCTACTCTCGCCATAAAGCTAGGCACAAAACCAACCAACACTCTTCTTGCTGTACCTCCAACATGGAAAGAGCCAGGAGGGAATTGTAGGGCTTGTTTCTCAGTGTCTCCAATAACGGCATTCAGTGTGCCACCAACTTTTTCTTCTACACCCTCCAGGAGTTCTCCTCAAAATCCATAAACGTCTTGTTATACGTAAAACAAGCAAAGGGCCCAAAGCGAATTGTATAGCTGTTCTCAGTGTCTCTGAGAATTGCTCTGATTATCCGTGTGACCTCTTTGCTAAGACTCTCCAGAGAGCCGTCCTCAAAACCAACACACATCTTGACATATCTCCCACATTGATCGCAGTGTCTCCAGGAACGGCATTCGAGGAGCCAGGAACTTTTCTGCCTACACTGTCTGCGGGCAGTTCCTCAAAACCAATATACATCCTGCTATATCTCCCACATGGAAAGTGCCAGGAGGGAAAAGTGGCGATTATGTTTAGACTTTCTCGGAACTGCTTCAAATCAACTAGATAGCTTTGTGCTGCAAATCTCCCAAGAGCCAAATGTAAAAGCAGCAAACATCTCGCTGTATGTCCCACATCCAAAGCGCCAAGAGAGAGCTTGCTCTCCCTGTCTTTGAGTACTGTTTTCACTGTCCCGGTTACCTCTTTGCTAACATTCTCTTCAGAGCTGCACTGAAACCAGGAACCACGTGGAGAAGGCACCCACACTGAAAATGCCTGGAAGGAACATTGGGGCTTCTTCTCAGTGTCTCTGATGTCGGGTTTTACTGTCCCGGGAAAGTCTCTGCTAACACCCTGCAGAGCGCCGTGCCCAATATACAGAAACGTCTTGCGGTATCTCCTACAGGGAAAGTGCCAAGAGGGAGGTGTCGAGCTCGTTCTCAGTGTCTCTGAGAATTGCTCTGATTATCCGTGTTACCTCTTTGCTAAGACTCTCCAGAGAGCCGTCCTCAAAACCAACACACATCTTGACATATCTCCCTCATTGATCGCAGGGTCTCCAGGAACGGCATTCAATGAGCCAGGAACTTTTCTCCCTACACTGTCCATTGAGTTGTCCTCAAAAGCAATATACATCCTGCTATACCTGCTACATGGGAAGTGCCAGGTGGGAAATGTAGAGCTTGTTCTCCCTGTCTTTGAGTACTGCTTTCTACTCTCCCCGTTACCTCTTTGCTAACATTCTCGAGAGAGAGTTGTGCTCAAAAGCAAAGCACATATCAAGACCTATCTCCACATGGAAAGTGCCAGCAGGGAAAGGTGGGGACTATTCTTGGACTCGATAGGAACTGCTTCAAGTACCTAATTCTTTCTCTGCCTACTCTCGCCATAAAGCTAGGCACAAAACCAACCAACACTCTTCTTGCTGTACCTCCAACATGGAAAGAGCCAGGAGGGAATTGTAGGGCTTGTTTCTCAGTGTCTCCAATAACGGCATTCAGTGTGCCACCAACTTTTTCTTCTACACCCTCCAGGAGTTCTCCTCAAAATCCATAAACGTCTTGTTATACGTAAAACAAGCAAAGGGCCCAAAGCGAATTGTATAGCTGTTCTCAGTGTCTCTGAGAATTGCTCTGATTATCCGTGTGACCTCTTTGCTAAGACTCTCCAGAGAGCCGTCCTCAAAACCAACACACATCTTGACATATCTCCCACATTGATCGCAGTGTCTCCAGGAACGGCATTCGAGGAGCCAGGAACTTTTCTGCCTACACTGTCTGCGGGCAGTTCCTCAAAACCAATATACATCCTGCTATATCTCCCACATGGAAAGTGCCAGGAGGGAAAAGTGGCGATTATGTTTAGACTTTCTCGGAACTGCTTCAAATCAACTAGATAGCTTTGTGCTGCAAATCTCCCAAGAGCCAAATGTAAAAGCAGCAAACATCTCGCTGTATGTCCCCCATCCAAAGCGCCAAGAGAGAGCTTGCTCTCCCTGTCTTTGAGTACTGTTTTCACTGTCCCGGTTACCTCTTTGCTAACATTCTCTTCAGAGCTGCAGTGAAACCAGGAACCACGTGGAGAAGGCACCCACACTGAAAATGCCTGGAAGGAACATTGGGGCTTCTTCTCAGTGTCTCTGATGTCGGGTTTTACTGTCCCGGGAAAGTCTCTGCTAACACCCTGCAGAGCGCTGTGCCCAATATACAGAAACGTCTTGCGGTATCTCCTACAGGGAAAGTGCCAAGAGGGAATTGTCGAGCTCGTTCTCAGTGTCTCTGAGAATTGCTCTGATTATCCGTGTGACCTCTTTGCTAAGACTCTCCAGAGAGCCGTCCTCAAAACCAACACACATCTTGACATATCTCCCTCATTGATCGCAGGGTCTCCAGGAACGGCATTCAATGAGCCAGGAACTTTTCTCCCTACACTGTCCATTGAGTTGTCCTCAAAAGCAATATACATCCTGCTATACCTGCTACATGGGAAGTGCCAGGTGGGAAATGTAGAGCTTGTTCTCCCTGTCTTTGAGTACTGCTTTCTACTCTCCCCGTTACCTCTTTGCTAACATTCTCGAGAGAGAGTTGTGCTCAAAAGCAAAGCACATATCAAGACCTATCTCCACATGGAAAGTGCCAGCAGGGAAAGGTGGGGACTATTCTTGGACTCGATAGGAACTGCTTCAAGTCACCTAATTCTCTCTCTGCCTACTCTCGCCATAAAGCTAGGCACAAAACCAACCAACACTCTTCTTGCTGTACCTCCAACATGGAAAGAGCCAGGAGGGAATTGTAGGGCTTGTTTCTCAGTGTCTCCAATAACGGCATTCAGTGTGCCACCAACTTTTTCTTCTACACCCTCCAGGAGTTCTCCTCAAAATCCATAAACGTCTTGTTATACGTAAAACAAGCAAAGGGCCCAAAGCGAATTGTATAGCTGTTCTCAGTGTCTCTGAGAATTGCTCTGATTATCTGTGTGACCTCTTTGCTAAGACTCTCCAGAGAGCCGTCCTCAAAACCAACACACATCTTGACATATCTCCCACATTGATCGCAGTGTCTCCAGGAACGGCATTCGAGGAGCCAGGAACTTTTCTGCCTACACTGTCTGCGGGCAGTTCCTCAAAACCAATATACATCCTGCTATATCTCCCACATGGAAAGTGCCAGGAGGGAAAAGTGGGGATTATGTTTAGACTTTCTCAGAACTGCTTCAAATCAACTAGATAGCTTTGTGCTGCAAATCTCCCAAGAGCCAAATGTAAAAGCAGCAAACATCTCGCTGTATGTCCCACATCCAAAGCGCCAAGAGAGAGCTTGCTCTCCCTGTCTTTGAGTACTGTTTTCACTGTCCCGGTTACCTCTTTGCTAACATTCTCTTCAGAGCTGCACTGAAACCAGGAACCACGTGGAGAAGGCACCCACACTGAAAATGCCTGGAAGGAACATTGGGGCTTCTTCTCAGTGTCTCTGATGTCGGGTTTTACTGTCCCGGGAAAGTCTCTGCTAACAGCCTGCAGAGCGCCGTGCCCAATATACAGAAACGTCTTGCGGTATCTCCTACAGGGAAAGTGCCAAGAGGGAGGTGTCGAGCTCGTTCTCAGTGTCTCTGAGAATTGCTCTGATTATCCGTGTTACCTCTTTGCTAAGACTCTCCAGAGAGCCGTCCTCAAAACCAACACACATCTTGACATATCTCCCTCATTGATCGCAGGGTCTCCAGGAACGGCATTCAATGAGCCAGGAACTTTTCTCCCTACACTGTCCATTGAGTTGTCCTCAAAAGCAATATACATCCTGCTATACCTGCTACATGGGAAGTGCCAGGTGGGAAATGTAGAGCTTGTTCTCCCTGTCTTTGAGTACTGCTTTCTACTCTCCCCGTTACCTCTTTGCTAACATTCTCGAGAGAGAGTTGTGCTCAAAAGCAAAGCACATATCAAGACCTATCTCCACATGGAAAGTGCCAGCAGGGAAAGGTGGGGACTATTCTTGGACTCGATAGGAACTGCTTCAAGTACCTAATTCTTTCTCTGCCTACTCTCGCCATAAAGCTAGGCACAAAACCAACCAACACTCTTCTTGCTGTACCTCCAACATGGAAAGAGCCAGGAGGGAATTGTAGGGCTTGTTTCTCAGTGTCTCCAATAACGGCATTCAGTGTGCCACCAACTTTTTCTTCTACACCCTCCAGGAGTTCTCCTCAAAATCCATAAACGTCTTGTTATACGTAAAACAAGCAAAGGGCCCAAAGCGAATTGTATAGCTGTTCTCAGTGTCTCTGTGAATTGCTCTGATTATCCGTGTGACCTCTTTGCTAAGACTCTCCAGAGAGCCGTCCTCAAAACCAACACACATCTTGACATATCTCCCACATTGATCGCAGTGTCTCCAGGAACGGCATTCGAGGAGCCAGGAACTTTTCTGCCTACACTGTCTGCGGGCAGTTCCTCAAAACCAATATACATCCTGCTATATCTCCCACATGGAAAGTGCCAGGAGGGAAAAGTGGCGATTATGTTTAGACTTTCTCGGAACTGCTTCAAATCAACTAGATAGCTTTGTGCTGCAAATCTCCCAAGAGCCAAATGTAAAAGCAGCAAACATCTCGCTGTATGTCCCCCATCCAAAGCGCCAAGAGAGAGCTTGCTCTCCCTGTCTTTGAGTACTGTTTTCACTGTCCCGGTTACCTCTTTGCTAACATTCTCTTCAGAGCTGCACTGAAACCAGGAACCACGTGGAGAAGGCACCCACACTGAAAATGCCTGGAAGGAACATTGGGGCTTCTTCTCAGTGTCTCTGATGTCGGGTTTTACTGTCCCGGGAAAGTCTCTGCTAACAGCCTGCAGAGCGCTGTGCCCAATATACAGAAACGTCTTGCGGTATCTCCTACAGGGAAAGTGCCAAGAGGGAATTGTCGAGCTCGTTCTCAGTGTCTCTGAGAATTGCTCTGATTATCCGTGTGACCTCTTTGCTAAGACTCTCCAGAGAGCCGTCCTCAAAACCAACACACATCTTGACATATCTCCCTCATTGATCGCAGGGTCTCCAGGAACGGCATTCAATGAGCCAGGAACTTTTCTCCCTACACTGTCCATTGAGTTGTCCTCAAAAGCAATATACATCCTGCTATACCTGCTACATGGGAAGTGCCAGGTGGGAAATGTAGAGCTTGTTCTCCCTGTCTTTGAGTACTGCTTTCTACTCTCCCCGTTACCTCTTTGCTAACATTCTCGAGAGAGAGTTGTGCTCAAAAGCAAAGCACATATCAAGACCTATCTCCACATGGAAAGTGCCAGCAGGGAAAGGTGGGGACTATTCTTGGACTCGATAGGAACTGCTTCAAGTCACCTAATTCTCTCTCTGCCTACTCTCGCCATAAAGCTAGGCACAAAACCAGCCAACACTCTTCTTGCTGTACCTCCAACATGGAAAGAGCCAGGAGGGAATTGTAGGGCTTGTTTCTCAGTGTCTCCAATAATGGCATTCAGTGTGCCACCAACTTTTTCTTCTACACCCTCCAGGAGTTCTCCTCAAAATCCATAAACGTCTTGTTATACGTAAAACAAGCAAAGGGCCCAAAGCGAATTGTATAGCTGTTCTCAGTGTCTCTGAGAATTGCTCTGATTATCTGTGTGACCTCTTTGCTAAGACTCTCCAGAGAGCCGTCCTCAAAACCAACACACATCTTGACATATCTCCCACATTGATCGCAGTGTCTCCAGGAACGGCATTCGAGGAGCCAGGAACTTTTCTGCCTACACTGTCTGCGGGCAGTTCCTCAAAACCAATATACATCCTGCTATATCTCCCACATGGAAAGTGCCAGGAGGGAAAAGTGGGGATTATGTTTAGACTTTCTCAGAACTGCTTCAAATCAACTAGATAGCTTTGTGCTGCAAATCTCCCAAGAGCCAAATGTAAAAGCAGCAAACATCTCGCTGTATGTCCCACATCCAAAGCGCCAAGAGAGAGCTTGCTCTCCCTGTCTTTGAGTACTGTTTTCACTGTCCCGGTTACCTCTTTGCTAACATTCTCTTCAGAGCTGCACTGAAACCAGGAACCACGTGGAGAAGGCACCCACACTGAAAATGCCTGGAAGGAACATTGGGGCTTCTTCTCAGTGTCTCTGATGTCGGGTTTTACTGTCCCGGGAAAGTCTCTGCTAACACCCTGCAGAGCGCCGTGCCCAATATACAGAAACGTCTTGCGGTATCTCCTACAGGGAAAGTGCCAAGAGGGAGGTGTCGAGCTCGTTCTCAGTGTCTCTGAGAATTGCTCTGATTATCCGTGTTACCTCTTTGCTAAGACTCTCCAGAGAGCCGTCCTCAAAACCAACACACATCTTGACATATCTCCCTCATTGATCGCAGGGTCTCCAGGAACGGCATTCAATGAGCCAGGAACTTTTCTCCCTACACTGTCCATTGAGTTGTCCTCAAAAGCAATATACATCCTGCTATACCTGCTACATGGGAAGTGCCAGGTGGGAAATGTAGAGCTTGTTCTCCCTGTCTTTGAGTACTGCTTTCTACTCTCCCCGTTACCTCTTTGCTAACATTCTCGAGAGAGAGTTGTGCTCAAAAGCAAAGCACATATCAAGACCTATCTCCACATGGAAAGTGCCAGCAGGGAAAGGTGGGGACTATTCTTGGACTCGATAGGAACTGCTTCAAGTACCTAATTCTCTCTCTGCCTACTCTCGCCATAAAGCTAGGCACAAAACCAACCAACACTCTTCTTGCTGTACCTCCAACATGGAAAGAGCCAGGAGGGAATTGTAGGGCTTGTTTCTCAGTGTCTCCAATAACGGCATTCAGTGTGCCACCAACTTTTTCTTCTACACCCTCCAGGAGTTCTCCTCAAAATCCATAAACGTCTTGTTATACGTAAAACAAGCAAAGGGCCCAAAGCGAATTGTATAGCTGTTCTCAGTGTCTCTGTGAATTGCTCTGATTATCCGTGTGACCTCTTTGCTAAGACTCTCCAGAGAGCCGTCCTCAAAACCAACACACATCTTGACATATCTCCCACATTGATCGCAGTGTCTCCAGGAACGGCATTCGAGGAGCCAGGAACTTTTCTGCCTACACTGTCTGCGGGCAGTTCCTCAAAACCAATATACATCCTGCTATATCTCCCACATGGAAAGTGCCAGGAGGGAAAAGTGGCGATTATGTTTAGACTTTCTCGGAACTGCTTCAAATCAACTAGATAGCTTTGTGCTGCAAATCTCCCAAGAGCCAAATGTAAAAGCAGCAAACATCTCGCTGTATGTCCCACATCCAAAGCGCCAAGAGAGAGCTTGCTCTCCCTGTCTTTGAGTACTGTTTTCACTGTCCCGGTTACCTCTTTGCTAACATTCTCTTCAGAGCTGCACTGAAACCAGGAACCACGTGGAGAAGGCACCCACACTGAAAATGCCTGGAAGGAACATTGGGGCTTCTTCTCAGTGTCTCTGATGTCGGGTTTTACTGTCCCGGGAAAGTCTCTGCTAACAGCCTGCAGAGCGCTGTGCCCAATATACAGAAACGTCTTGCGGTATCTCCTACAGGGAAAGTGCCAAGAGGGAATTGTCGAGCTCGTTCTCAGTGTCTCTGAGAATTGCTCTGATTATCCGTGTGACCTCTTTGCTAAGACTCTCCAGAGAGCCGTCCTCAAAACCAACACACATCTTGACATATCTCCCTCATTGATCGCAGGGTCTCCAGGAACGGCATTCAATGAGCCAGGAACTTTTCTCCCTACACTGTCCATTGAGTTGTCCTCAAAAGCAATATACATCCTGCTATACCTGCTACATGGGAAGTGCCAGGTGGGAAATGTAGAGCTTGTTCTCCCTGTCTTTGAGTACTGCTTTCTACTCTCCCCGTTACCTCTTTGCTAACATTCTCGAGAGAGAGTTGTGCTCAAAAGCAAAGCACATATCAAGACCTATCTCCACATGGAAAGTGCCAGCAGGGAAAGGTGGGGACTATTCTTGGACTCGATAGGAACTGCTTCAAGTCACCTAATTCTCTCTCTGCCTACTCTCGCCATAAAGCTAGGCACAAAACCAACCAACACTCTTCTTGCTGTACCTCCAACATGGAAAGAGCCAGGAGGGAATTGTAGGGCTTGTTTCTCAGTGTCTCCAATAATGGCATTCAGTGTGCCACCAACTTTTTCTTCTACACCCTCCAGGAGTTCTCCTCAAAATCCATAAACGTCTTGTTATACGTAAAACAAGCAAAGGGCCCAAAGCGAATTGTATAGCTGTTCTCAGTGTCTCTGAGAATTGCTCTGATTATCTGTGTGACCTCTTTGCTAAGACTCTCCAGAGAGCCGTCCTCAAAACCAACACACATCTTGACATATCTCCCACATTGATCGCAGTGTCTCCAGGAACGGCATTCGAGGAGCCAGGAACTTTTCTGCCTACACTGTCTGCGGGCAGTTCCTCAAAACCAATATACATCCTGCTATATCTCCCACATGGAAAGTGCCAGGAGGGAAAAGTGGGGATTATGTTTAGACTTTCTCAGAACTGCTTCAAATCAACTAGATAGCTTTGTGCTGCAAATCTCCCAAGAGCCAAATGTAAAAGCAGCAAACATCTCGCTGTATGTCCCACATCCAAAGCGCCAAGAGAGAGCTTGCTCTCCCTGTCTTTGAGTACTGTTTTCACTGTCCCGGTTACCTCTTTGCTAACATTCTCTTCAGAGCTGCACTGAAACCAGGAACCACGTGGAGAAGGCACCCACACTGAAAATGCCTGGAAGGAACATTGGGGCTTCTTCTCAGTGTCTCTGATGTCGGGTTTTACTGTCCCGGGAAAGTCTCTGCTAACACCCTGCAGAGCGCCGTGCCCAATATACAGAAACGTCTTGCGGTATCTCCTACAGGGAAAGTGCCAAGAGGGAGGTGTCGAGCTCGTTCTCAGTGTCTCTGAGAATTGCTCTGATTATCCGTGTGACCTCTTTGCTAAGACTCTCCAGAGAGCCGTCCTCAAAACCAACACACATCTTGACATATCTCCCTCATTGATCGCAGGGTCTCCAGGAACGGCATTCAATGAGCCAGGAACTTTTCTCCCTACACTGTCCATTGAGTTGTCCTCAAAAGCAATATACATCCTGCTATACCTGCTACATGGGAAGTGCCAGGTGGGAAATGTAGAGCTTGTTCTCCCTGTCTTTGAGTACTGCTTTCTACTCTCCCCGTTACCTCTTTGCTAACATTCTCGAGAGAGAGTTGTGCTCAAAAGCAAAGCACATATCAAGACCTATCTCCACATGGAAAGTGCCAGCAGGGAAAGGTGGGGACTATTCTTGGACTCGATAGGAACTGCTTCAAGTACCTAATTCTCTCTCTGCCTACTCTCGCCATAAAGCTAGGCACAAAACCAACCAACACTCTTCTTGCTGTACCTCCAACATGGAAAGAGCCAGGAGGGAATTGTAGGGCTTGTTTCTCAGTGTCTCCAATAACGGCATTCAGTGTGCCACCAACTTTTTCTTCTACACCCTCCAGGAGTTCTCCTCAAAATCCATAAACGTCTTGTTATACGTAAAACAAGCAAAGGGCCCAAAGCGAATTGTATAGCTGTTCTCAGTGTCTCTGAGAATTGCTCTGATTATCCGTGTGACCTCTTTGCTAAGACTCTCCAGAGAGCCGTCCTCAAAACCAACACACATCTTGACATATCTCCCACATTGATCGCAGTGTCTCCAGGAACGGCATTCGAGGAGCCAGGAACTTTTCTGCCTACACTGTCTGCGGGCAGTTCCTCAAAACCAATATACATCCTGCTATATCTCCCACATGGAAAGTGCCAGGAGGGAAAAGTGGCGATTATGTTTAGACTTTCTCGGAACTGCTTCAAATCAACTAGATAGCTTTGTGCTGCAAATCTCCCAAGAGCCAAATGTAAAAGCAGCAAACATCTCGCTGTATGTCCCCCATCCAAAGCGCCAAGAGAGAGCTTGCTCTCCCTGTCTTTGAGTACTGTTTTCACTGTCCCGGTTACCTCTTTGCTAACATTCTCTTCAGAGCTGCACTGAAACCAGGAACCACGTGGAGAAGGCACCCACACTGAAAATGCCTGGAAGGAACATTGGGGCTTCTTCTCAGTGTCTCTGATGTCGGGTTTTACTGTCCCGGGAAAGTCTCTGCTAACAGCCTGCAGAGCGCTGTGCCCAATATACAGAAACGTCTTGCGGTATCTCCTACAGGGAAAGTGCCAAGAGGGAATTGTCGAGCTCGTTCTCAGTGTCTCTGAGAATTGCTCTGATTATCCGTGTGACCTCTTTGCTAAGACTCTCCAGAGAGCCGTCCTCAAAACCAACACACATCTTGACATATCTCCCTCATTGATCGCAGGGTCTCCAGGAACGGCATTCAATGAGCCAGGAACTTTTCTCCCTACACTGTCCATTGAGTTGTCCTCAAAAGCAATATACATCCTGCTATACCTGCTACATGGGAAGTGCCAGGTGGGAAATGTAGAGCTTGTTCTCCCTGTCTTTGAGTACTGCTTTCTACTCTCCCCGTTACCTCTTTGCTAACATTCTCGAGAGAGAGTTGTGCTCAAAAGCAAAGCACATATCAAGACCTATCTCCACATGGAAAGTGCCAGCAGGGAAAGGTGGGGACTATTCTTGGACTCGATAGGAACTGCTTCAAGTCACCTAATTCTCTCTCTGCCTACTCTCGCCATAAAGCTAGGCACAAAACCAGCCAACACTCTTCTTGCTGTACCTCCAACATGGAAAGAGCCAGGAGGGAATTGTAGGGCTTGTTTCTCAGTGTCTCCAATAATGGCATTCAGTGTGCCACCAACTTTTTCTTCTACACCCTCCAGGAGTTCTCCTCAAAATCCATAAACGTCTTGTTATACGTAAAACAAGCAAAGGGCCCAAAGCGAATTGTATAGCTGTTCTCAGTGTCTCTGAGAATTGCTCTGATTATCTGTGTGACCTCTTTGCTAAGACTCTCCAGAGAGCCGTCCTCAAAACCAACACACATCTTGACATATCTCCCACATTGATCGCAGTGTCTCCAGGAACGGCATTCGAGGAGCCAGGAACTTTTCTGCCTACACTGTCTGCGGGCAGTTCCTCAAAACCAATATACATCCTGCTATATCTCCCACATGGAAAGTGCCAGGAGGGAAAAGTGGGGATTATGTTTAGACTTTCTCAGAACTGCTTCAAATCAACTAGATAGCTTTGTGCTGCAAATCTCCCAAGAGCCAAATGTAAAAGCAGCAAACATCTCGCTGTATGTCCCACATCCAAAGCGCCAAGAGAGAGCTTGCTCTCCCTGTCTTTGAGTACTGTTTTCACTGTCCCGGTTACCTCTTTGCTAACATTCTCTTCAGAGCTGCACTGAAACCAGGAACCACGTGGAGAAGGCACCCACACTGAAAATGCCTGGAAGGAACATTGGGGCTTCTTCTCAGTGTCTCTGATGTCGGGTTTTACTGTCCCGGGAAAGTCTCTGCTAACACCCTGCAGAGCGCCGTGCCCAATATACAGAAACGTCTTGCGGTATCTCCTACAGGGAAAGTGCCAAGAGGGAGGTGTCGAGCTCGTTCTCAGTGTCTCTGAGAATTGCTCTGATTATCCGTGTTACCTCTTTGCTAAGACTCTCCAGAGAGCCGTCCTCAAAACCAACACACATCTTGACATATCTCCCTCATTGATCGCAGGGTCTCCAGGAACGGCATTCAATGAGCCAGGAACTTTTCTCCCTACACTGTCCATTGAGTTGTCCTCAAAAGCAATATACATCCTGCTATACCTGCTACATGGGAAGTGCCAGGTGGGAAATGTAGAGCTTGTTCTCCCTGTCTTTGAGTACTGCTTTCTACTCTCCCCGTTACCTCTTTGCTAACATTCTCGAGAGAGAGTTGTGCTCAAAAGCAAAGCACATATCAAGACCTATCTCCACATGGAAAGTGCCAGCAGGGAAAGGTGGGGACTATTCTTGGACTCGATAGGAACTGCTTCAAGTACCTAATTCTCTCTCTGCCTACTCTCGCCATAAAGCTAGGCACAAAACCAACCAACACTCTTCTTGCTGTACCTCCAACATGGAAAGAGCCAGGAGGGAATTGTAGGGCTTGTTTCTCAGTGTCTCCAATAACGGCATTCAGTGTGCCACCAACTTTTTCTTCTACACCCTCCAGGAGTTCTCCTCAAAATCCATAAACGTCTTGTTATACGTAAAACAAGCAAAGGGCCCAAAGCGAATTGTATAGCTGTTCTCAGTGTCTCTGTGAATTGCTCTGATTATCCGTGTGACCTCTTTGCTAAGACTCTCCAGAGAGCCGTCCTCAAAACCAACACACATCTTGACATATCTCCCACATTGATCGCAGTGTCTCCAGGAACGGCATTCGAGGAGCCAGGAACTTTTCTGCCTACACTGTCTGCGGGCAGTTCCTCAAAACCAATATACATCCTGCTATATCTCCCACATGGAAAGTGCCAGGAGGGAAAAGTGGCGATTATGTTTAGACTTTCTCGGAACTGCTTCAAATCAACTAGATAGCTTTGTGCTGCAAATCTCCCAAGAGCCAAATGTAAAAGCAGCAAACATCTCGCTGTATGTCCCACATCCAAAGCGCCAAGAGAGAGCTTGCTCTCCCTGTCTTTGAGTACTGTTTTCACTGTCCCGGTTACCTCTTTGCTAACATTCTCTTCAGAGCTGCACTGAAACCAGGAACCACGTGGAGAAGGCACCCACACTGAAAATGCCTGGAAGGAACATTGGGGCTTCTTCTCAGTGTCTCTGATGTCGGGTTTTACTGTCCCGGGAAAGTCTCTGCTAACAGCCTGCAGAGCGCTGTGCCCAATATACAGAAACGTCTTGCGGTATCTCCTACAGGGAAAGTGCCAAGAGGGAATTGTCGAGCTCGTTCTCAGTGTCTCTGAGAATTGCTCTGATTATCCGTGTGACCTCTTTGCTAAGACTCTCCAGAGAGCCGTCCTCAAAACCAACACACATCTTGACATATCTCCCTCATTGATCGCAGGGTCTCCAGGAACGGCATTCAATGAGCCAGGAACTTTTCTCCCTACACTGTCCATTGAGTTGTCCTCAAAAGCAATATACATCCTGCTATACCTGCTACATGGGAAGTGCCAGGTGGGAAATGTAGAGCTTGTTCTCCCTGTCTTTGAGTACTGCTTTCTACTCTCCCCGTTACCTCTTTGCTAACATTCTCGAGAGAGAGTTGTGCTCAAAAGCAAAGCACATATCAAGACCTATCTCCACATGGAAAGTGCCAGCAGGGAAAGGTGGGGACTATTCTTGGACTCGATAGGAACTGCTTCAAGTCACCTAATTCTCTCTCTGCCTACTCTCGCCATAAAGCTAGGCACAAAACCAACCAACACTCTTCTTGCTGTACCTCCAACATGGAAAGAGCCAGGAGGGAATTGTAGGGCTTGTTTCTCAGTGTCTCCAATAATGGCATTCAGTGTGCCACCAACTTTTTCTTCTACACCCTCCAGGAGTTCTCCTCAAAATCCATAAACGTCTTGTTATACGTAAAACAAGCAAAGGGCCCAAAGCGAATTGTATAGCTGTTCTCAGTGTCTCTGAGAATTGCTCTGATTATCTGTGTGACCTCTTTGCTAAGACTCTCCAGAGAGCCGTCCTCAAAACCAACACACATCTTGACATATCTCCCACATTGATCGCAGTGTCTCCAGGAACGGCATTCGAGGAGCCAGGAACTTTTCTGCCTACACTGTCTGCGGGCAGTTCCTCAAAACCAATATACATCCTGCTATATCTCCCACATGGAAAGTGCCAGGAGGGAAAAGTGGCGATTATGTTTAGACTTTCTCAGAACTGCTTCAAATCAACTAGATAGCTTTGTGCTGCAAATCTCCCAAGAGCCAAATGTAAAAGCAGCAAACATCTCGCTGTATGTCCCACATCCAAAGCGCCAAGAGAGAGCTTGCTCTCCCTGTCTTTGAGTACTGTTTTCACTGTCCCGGTTACCTCTTTGCTAACATTCTCTTCAGAGCTGCACTGAAACCAGGAACCACGTGGAGAAGGCACCCACACTGAAAATGCCTGGAAGGAACATTGGGGCTTCTTCTCAGTGTCTCTGATGTCGGGTTTTACTGTCCCGGGAAAGTCTCTGCTAACACCCTGCAGAGCGCCGTGCCCAATATACAGAAACGTCTTGCGGTATCTCCTACAGGGAAAGTGCCAAGAGGGAGTTGTCGAGCTCGTTCTCAGTGTCTCTGAGAATTGCTCTGATTATCCGTGTGACCTCTTTGCTAAGACTCTCCAGAGAGCCGTCCTCAAAACCAACACACATCTTGACATATCTCCCTCATTGATCGCAGGGTCTCCAGGAACGGCATTCAATGAGCCAGGAACTTTTCTCCCTACACTGTCCATTGAGTTGTCCTCAAAAGCAATATACATCCTGCTATACCTGCTACATGGGAAGTGCCAGGTGGGAAATGTAGAGCTTGTTCTCCCTGTCTTTGAGTACTGCTTTCTACTCTCCCCGTTACCTCTTTGCTAACATTCTCTTGAGAGAGTTGTGCTCAAAAGCAAAGCACATATCAAGACCTATCTCCACATGGAAAGTGCCAGCAGGGAAAGGTGGGGACTATTCTTGGACTCGATAGGAACTGCTTCAAGTCACCTAATTCTCTCTCTGCCTACTCTCGCCATAAAGCTAGGCACAAAACCAACCAACACTCTTCTTGCTGTACCTCCAACATGGAAAGAGCCAGGAGGGAATTGTAGGGCTTGTTTCTCAGTGTCTCCAATAATGGCATTCAGTGTGCCACCAACTTTTTCTTCTACACCCTCCAGGAGTTCTCCTCAAAATCCATAAACGTCTTGTTATACGTAAAACAAGCAAAGGGCCCAAAGCGAATTGTATAGCTGTTCTCAGTGTCTCTGAGAATTGCTCTGATTATCCGTGTTACCTCTTTGCTAAGACTCTCCAGAGAGCCGTCCTCAAAACCAACACACATCTTGACATATCTCCCACATTGATCGCAGTGTCTCCAGGAACGGCATTCGAGGAGCCAGGAACTTTTCTGCCTACACTGTCTGCGGGCAGTTCCTCAAAACCAATATACATCCTGCTATATCTCCCACATGGAAAGTGCCAGGAGGGAAAAGTGGCGATTATGTTTAGACTTTCTCGGAACTGCTTCAAATCAACTAGATAGCTTTGTGCTGCAAATCTCCCAAGAGCCAAATGTAAAAGCAGCAAACATCTCGCTGTATGTCCCACATCCAAAGCGCCAAGAGAGAGCTTGCTCTCCCTGTCTTTGAGTACTGTTTTCACTGTCCCGGTTACCTCTTTGCTAACATTCTCTTCAGAGCTGCACTGAAACCAGGAACCACGTGGAGAAGGCACCCACACTGAAAATGCCTGGAAGGAACATTGGGGCTTCTTCTCAGTGTCTCTGATGTCGGGTTTTACTGTCCCGGGAAAGTCTCTGCTAACACCCTGCAGAGCGCCGTGCCCAATATACAGAAACGTCTTGCGGTATCTCCTACAGGGAAAGTGCCAAGAGGGAATTGTCGAGCTCGTTCTCAGTGTCTCTGAGAATTGCTCTGATTATCCGTGTGACCTCTTTGCTAAGACTCTCCAGAGAGCCGTCCTCAAAACCAACACACATCTTGACATATCTCCCTCATTGATCGCAGGGTCTCCAGGAACGGCATTCAATGAGCCAGGAACTTTTCTCCCGACACTGTCCATTGAGTTGTCCTCAAAAGCAATATACATCCTGCTATACCTGCTACATGGGAAGTGCCAGGTGGGAAATGTAGAGCTTGTTCTCCCTGTCTTTGAGTACTGCTTTCTACTCTCCCCGTTACCTCTTTGCTAACATTCTCTCGAGAGAGTTGTGCTCAAAAGCAAAGCACATATCAAGACCTATCTCCACATGGAAAGTGCCAGCAGGGAAAGGTGGGGACTATTCTTGGACTCGATAGGAACTGCTTCAAGTCACCTAATTCTCTCTCTGCCTACTCTCGCCATAAAGCTAGGCACAAAACCAACCAACACTCTTCTTGCTGTACCTCCAACATGGAAAGAGCCGGGAGGGAATTGTAGGGCTTGTTTCTCAGTGTCTCCAATAACGGCATTCAGTGTGCCACCAACTTTTTCTTCTACACCCTCCAGGAGTTCTCCTCAAAATCCATAAATGTCTTGTTATACGTAAAACAAGCAAAGGGCCCAAAGCGAATTGTATAGCTGTTCTCAGTGTCTCTGAGAATTGCTCTGATTATCCGTGTGACCTCTTTGCTAAGACTCTCCAGAGAGCCGTCCTCAAAACCAACACACATCTTGACATATCTCCCTCATTGATCGCAGGGTCTCCAGGAACGGCATTCAATGAGCCAGGAACTTTTCTCCCTACACTGTCCATTGAGTTGTCCTCAAAAGCAATATACATCCTGCTATACCTGCTACATGGGAAGTGCCAGGTGGGAAATGTAGAGCTTGTTCTCCCTGTCTTTGAGTACTGCTTTCTACTCTCCCCGTTACCTCTTTGCTAACATTCTCTTGAGAGAGTTGTGCTCAAAAGCAAAGCACATATCAAGACCTATCTCCACATGGAAAGTGCCAGCAGGGAAAGGTGGGGACTATTCTTGGACTCGATAGGAACTGCTTCAAGTCACCTAATTCTCTCTCTGCCTACTCTCGCCATAAAGCTAGGCACAAAACCAACCAACACTCTTCTTGCTGTACCTCCAACATGGAAAGAGCCAGGAGGGAATTGTAGGGCTTGTTTCTCAGTGTCTCCAATAATGGCATTCAGTGTGCCACCAACTTTTTCTTCTACACCCTCCAGGAGTTCTCCTCAAAATCCATAAACGTCTTGTTATACGTAAAACAAGCAAAGGGCCCAAAGCGAATTGTATAGCTGTTCTCAGTGTCTCTGAGAATTGCTCTGATTATCCGTGTTACCTCTTTGCTAAGACTCTCCAGAGAGCCGTCCTCAAAACCAACACACATCTTGACATATCTCCCACATTGATCGCAGTGTCTCCAGGAACGGCATTCGAGGAGCCAGGAACTTTTCTGCCTACACTGTCTGCGGGCAGTTCCTCAAAACCAATATACATCCTGCTATATCTCCCACATGGAAAGTGCCAGGAGGGAAAAGTGGCGATTATGTTTAGACTTTCTCGGAACTGCTTCAAATCAACTAGATAGCTTTGTGCTGCAAATCTCCCAAGAGCCAAATGTAAAAGCAGCAAACATCTCGCTGTATGTCCCACATCCAAAGCGCCAAGAGAGAGCTTGCTCTCCCTGTCTTTGAGTACTGTTTTCACTGTCCCGGTTACCTCTTTGCTAACATTCTCTTCAGAGCTGCACTGAAACCAGGAACCACGTGGAGAAGGCACCCACACTGAAAATGCCTGGAAGGAACATTGGGGCTTCTTCTCAGTGTCTCTGATGTCGGGTTTTACTGTCCCGGGAAAGTCTCTGCTAACACCCTGCAGAGCGCCGTGCCCAATATACAGAAACGTCTTGCGGTATCTCCTACAGGGAAAGTGCCAAGAGGGAGTTGTCGAGCTCGTTCTCAGTGTCTCTGAGAATTGCTCTGATTATCCGTGTTACCTCTTTGCTAAGACTCTCCAGAGAGCCGTCCTCAAAACCAACACACATCTTGACATATCTCCCTCATTGATCGCAGGGTCTCCAGGAACGGCATTCAATGAGCCAGGAACTTTTCTCCCGACACTGTCCATTGAGTTGTCCTCAAAAGCAATATACATCCTGCTATACCTGCTACATGGGAAGTGCCAGGTGGGAAATGTAGAGCTTGTTCTCCCTGTCTTTGAGTACTGCTTTCTACTCTCCCCGTTACCTCTTTGCTAACATTCTCTCGAGAGAGTTGTGCTCAAAAGCAAAGCACATATCAAGACCTATCTCCACATGGAAAGTGCCAGCAGGGAAAGGTGGGGACTATTCTTGGACTCGATAGGAACTGCTTCAAGTACCTAATTCTCTCTCTGCCTACTCTCGCCATAAAGCTAGGCACAAAACCAACCAACACTCTTCTTGCTGTACCTCCAACATGGAAAGAGCCGGGAGGGAATTGTAGGGCTTGTTTCTCAGTGTCTCCAATAACGGCATTCAGTGTGCCACCAACTTTTTCTTCTACACCCTCCAGGAGTTCTCCTCAAAATCCATAAACGTCTTGTTATACGTAAAACAAGCAAAGGGCCCAAAGCGAATTGTATAGCTGTTCTCAGTGTCTCTGAGAATTGCTCTGATTATCCGTGTTACCTCTTTGCTAAGACTCTCCAGAGAGCCGTCCTCAAAACCAACACACATCTTGACATATCTCCCACATTGATCGCAGTGTCTCCAGGAACGGCATTCGAGGAGCCAGGAACTTTTCTGCCTACACTGTCTGCGGGCAGTTCCTCAAAACCAATATACATCCTGCTATATCTCCCACATGGAAAGTGCCAGGAGGGAAAAGTGGCGATTATGTTTAGACTTTCTCGGAACTGCTTCAAATCAACTAGATAGCTTTGTGCTGCAAATCTCCCAAGAGCCAAATGTAAAAGCAGCAAACATCTCGCTGTATGTCCCACATCCAAAGCGCCAAGAGAGAGCTTGCTCTCCCTGTCTTTGAGTACTGTTTTCACTGTCCCGGTTACCTCTTTGCTAACATTCTCTTCAGAGCTGCACTGAAACCAGGAACCACGTGGAGAAGGCACCCACACTGAAAATGCCTGGAAGGAACATTGGGGCTTCTTCTCAGTGTCTCTGATGTCGGGTTTTACTGTCCCGGGAAAGTCTCTGCTAACAGCCTGCAGAGCGCTGTGCCCAATATACAGAAACGTCTTGCGGTATCTCCTACAGGGAAAGTGCCAAGAGGGAATTGTCGAGCTCGTTCTCAGTGTCTCTGAGAATTGCTCTGATTATCCGTGTGACCTCTTTGCTAAGACTCTCCAGAGAGCCGTCCTCAAAACCAACACACATCTTGACATATCTCCCTCATTGATCGCAGGGTCTCCAGGAACGGCATTCAATGAGCCAGGAACTTTTCTCCCTACACTGTCCATTGAGTTGTCCTCAAAAGCAATATACATCCTGCTATACCTGCTACATGGGAAGTGCCAGGTGGGAAATGTAGAGCTTGTTCTCCCTGTCTTTGAGTACTGCTTTCTACTCTCCCCGTTACCTCTTTGCTAACATTCTCGAGAGAGAGTTGTGCTCAAAAGCAAAGCACATATCAAGACCTATCTCCACATGGAAAGTGCCAGCAGGGAAAGGTGGGGACTATTCTTGGACTCGATAGGAACTGCTTCAAGTCACCTAATTCTCTCTCTGCCTACTCTCGCCATAAAGCTAGGCACAAAACCAACCAACACTCTTCTTGCTGTACCTCCAACATGGAAAGAGCCAGGAGGGAATTGTAGGGCTTGTTTCTCAGTGTCTCCAATAATGGCATTCAGTGTGCCACCAACTTTTTCTTCTACACCCTCCAGGAGTTCTCCTCAAAATCCATAAACGTCTTGTTATACGTAAAACAAGCAAAGGGCCCAAAGCGAATTGTATAGCTGTTCTCAGTGTCTCTGAGAATTGCTCTGATTATCTGTGTGACCTCTTTGCTAAGACTCTCCAGAGAGCCGTCCTCAAAACCAACACACATCTTGACATATCTCCCACATTGATCGCAGTGTCTCCAGGAACGGCATTCGAGGAGCCAGGAACTTTTCTGCCTACACTGTCTGCGGGCAGTTCCTCAAAACCAATATACATCCTGCTATATCTCCCACATGGAAAGTGCCAGGAGGGAAAAGTGGGGATTATGTTTAGACTTTCTCAGAACTGCTTCAAATCAACTAGATAGCTTTGTGCTGCAAATCTCCCAAGAGCCAAATGTAAAAGCAGCAAACATCTCGCTGTATGTCCCACATCCAAAGCGCCAAGAGAGAGCTTGCTCTCCCTGTCTTTGAGTACTGTTTTCACTGTCCCGGTTACCTCTTTGCTAACATTCTCTTCAGAGCTGCACTGAAACCAGGAACCACGTGGAGAAGGCACCCACACTGAAAATGCCTGGAAGGAACATTGGGGCTTCTTCTCAGTGTCTCTGATGTCGGGTTTTACTGTCCCGGGAAAGTCTCTGCTAACAGCCTGCAGAGCGCCGTGCCCAATATACAGAAACGTCTTGCGGTATCTCCTACAGGGAAAGTGCCAAGAGGGAGGTGTCGAGCTCGTTCTCAGTGTCTCTGAGAATTGCTCTGATTATCCGTGTGACCTCTTTGCTAAGACTCTCCAGAGAGCCGTCCTCAAAACCAACACACATCTTGACATATCTCCCTCATTGATCGCAGGGTCTCCAGGAACGGCATTCAATGAGCCAGGAACTTTTCTCCCTACACTGTCCATTGAGTTGTCCTCAAAAGCAATATACATCCTGCTATACCTGCTACATGGGAAGTGCCAGGTGGGAAATGTAGAGCTTGTTCTCCCTGTCTTTGAGTACTGCTTTCTACTCTCCCCGTTACCTCTTTGCTAACATTCTCTCGAGAGAGTTGTGCTCAAAAGCAAAGCACATATCAAGACCTATCTCCACATGGAAAGTGCCAGCAGGGAAAGGTGGGGACTATTCTTGGACTCGATAGGAACTGCTTCAAGTCACCTAATTCTCTCTCTGCCTACTCTCGCCATAAAGCTAGGCACAAAACCAACCAACACTCTTCTTGCTGTACCTCCAACATGGAAAGAGCCAGGAGGGAATTGTAGGGCTTGTTTCTCAGTGTCTCCAATAACGGCATTCAGTGTGCCACCAACTTTTTCTTCTACACCCTCCAGGAGTTCTCCTCAAAATCCATAAACGTCTTGTTATACGTAAAACAAGCAAAGGGCCCAAAGCGAATTGTATAGCTGTTCTCAGTGTCTCTGAGAATTGCTCTGATTATCCGTGTGACCTCTTTGCTAAGACTCTCCAGAGAGCCGTCCTCAAAACCAACACACATCTTGACATATCTCCCACATTGATCGCAGTGTCTCCAGGAACGGCATTCGAGGAGCCAGGAACTTTTCTGCCTACACTGTCTGCGGGCAGTTCCTCAAAACCAATCTACATCCTGCTATATCTCCCACATGGAAAGTGCCAGGAGGGAAAAGTGGCGATTATGTTTAGACTTTCTCGGAACTGCTTCAAATCAACTAGATAGCTTTGTGCTGCAAATCTCCCAAGAGCCAAATGTAAAAGCAGCAAACATCTCGCTGTATGTCCCACATCCAAAGCGCCAAGAGAGAGCTTGCTCTCCCTGTCTTTGAGTACTGTTTTCACTGTCCCGGTTACCTCTTTGCTAACATTCTCTTCAGAGCTGCACTGAAACCAGGAACCACGTGGAGAAGGCACCCACACTGAAAATGCCTGGAAGGAACATTGGGGCTTCTTCTCAGTGTCTCTGATGTCGGGTTTTACTGTCCCGGGAAAGTCTCTGCTAACAGCCTGCAGAGCGCTGTGCCCAATATACAGAAACGTCTTGCGGTATCTCCTACAGGGAAAGTGCCAAGAGGGAGGTGTCGAGCTCGTTCTCAGTGTCTCTGAGAATTGCTCTGATTATCCGTGTGACCTCTTTGCTAAGACTCTCCAGAGAGCCGTCCTCAAAACCAACACACATCTTGACATATCTCCCTCATTGATCGCAGGGTCTCCAGGAACGGCATTCAATGAGCCAGGAACTTTTCTCCCTACACTGTCCATTGAGTTGTCCTCAAAAGCAATATACATCCTGCTATACCTGCTACATGGGAAGTGCCAGGTGGGAAATGTAGAGCTTGTTCTCCCTGTCTTTGAGTACTGCTTTCTACTCTCCCCGTTACCTCTTTGCTAACATTCTCTTGAGAGAGTTGTGCTCAAAAGCAAAGCACATATCAAGACCTATCTCCACATGGAAAGTGCCAGCAGGGAAAGGTGGGGACTATTCTTGGACTCGATAGGAACTGCTTCAAGTCACCTAATTCTCTCTCTGCCTACTCTCGCCATAAAGCTAGGCACAAAACCAACCAACACTCTTCTTGCTGTACCTCCAACATGGAAAGAGCCGGGAGGGAATTGTAGGGCTTGTTTCTCAGTGTCTCCAATAATGGCATTCAGTGTGCCACCAACTTTTTCTTCTACACCCTCCAGGAGTTCTCCTCAAAATCCATAAACGTCTTGTTATACGTAAAACAAGCAAAGGGCCCAAAGCGAATTGTATAGCTGTTCTCAGTGTCTCTGAGAATTGCTCTGATTATCCGTGTTACCTCTTTGCTAAGACTCTCCAGAGAGCCGTCCTCAAAACCAACACACATCTTGACATATCTCCCACATTGATCGCAGTGTCTCCAGGAACGGCATTCGAGGAGCCAGGAACTTTTCTGCCTACACTGTCTGCGGGCAGTTCCTCAAAACCAATATACATCCTGCTATATCTCCCACATGGAAAGTGCCAGGAGGGAAAAGTGGCGATTATGTTTAGACTTTCTCGGAACTGCTTCAAATCAACTAGATAGCTTTGTGCTGCAAATCTCCCAAGAGCCAAATGTAAAAGCAGCAAACATCTCGCTGTATGTCCCACATCCAAAGCGCCAAGAGAGAGCTTGCTCTCCCTGTCTTTGAGTACTGTTTTCACTGTCCCGGTTACCTCTTTGCTAACATTCTCTTCAGAGCTGCACTGAAACCAGGAACCACGTGGAGAAGGCACCCACACTGAAAATGCCTGGAAGGAACATTGGGGCTTCTTCTCAGTGTCTCTGATGTCGGGTTTTACTGTCCCGGGAAAGTCTCTGCTAACACCCTGCAGAGCGCCGTGCCCAATATACAGAAACGTCTTGCGGTATCTCCTACAGGGAAAGTGCCAAGAGGGAGTTGTCGAGCTCGTTCTCAGTGTCTCTGAGAATTGCTCTGATTATCCGTGTTACCTCTTTGCTAAGACTCTCCAGAGAGCCGTCCTCAAAACCAACACACATCTTGACATATCTCCCTCATTGATCGCAGGGTCTCCAGGAACGGCATTCAATGAGCCAGGAACTTTTCTCCCGACACTGTCCATTGAGTTGTCCTCAAAAGCAATATACATCCTGCTATACCTGCTACATGGGAAGTGCCAGGTGGGAAATGTAGAGCTTGTTCTCCCTGTCTTTGAGTACTGCTTTCTACTCTCCCCGTTACCTCTTTGCTAACATTCTCTCGAGAGAGTTGTGCTCAAAAGCAAAGCACATATCAAGACCTATCTCCACATGGAAAGTGCCAGCAGGGAAAGGTGGGGACTATTCTTGGACTCGATAGGAACTGCTTCAAGTACCTAATTCTCTCTCTGCCTACTCTCGCCATAAAGCTAGGCACAAAACCAACCAACACTCTTCTTGCTGTACCTCCAACATGGAAAGAGCCGGGAGGGAATTGTAGGGCTTGTTTCTCAGTGTCTCCAATAACGGCATTCAGTGTGCCACCAACTTTTTCTTCTACACCCTCCAGGAGTTCTCCTCAAAATCCATAAACGTCTTGTTATACGTAAAACAAGCAAAGGGCCCAAAGCGAATTGTATAGCTGTTCTCAGTGTCTCTGAGAATTGCTCTGATTATCCGTGTGACCTCTTTGCTAAGACTCTCCAGAGAGCCGTCCTCAAAACCAACACACATCTTGACATATCTCCCACATTGATCGCAGTGTCTCCAGGAACGGCATTCGAGGAGCCAGGAACTTTTCTGCCTACACTGTCTGCGGACAGTTCCTCAAAACCAATCTACATCCTGCTATATCTCCCACATGGAAAGTGCCAGGAGGGAAAAGTGGGGATTATGTTTAGACTTTCTCGGAACTGCTTCAAATCAACTAGATAGCTTTGTGCTGCAAATCTCCCAAGAGCCAAATGTAAAAGCAGCAAACATCTCGCTGTATGTCCCACATCCAAAGCGCCAAGAGAGAGCTTGCTCTCCCTGTCTTTGAGTACTGTTTTCACTGTCCCGGTTACCTCTTTGCTAACATTCTCTTCAGAGCTGCAGTGAAACCAGGAACCACGTGGAGAAGGCACCCACACTGAAAATGCCTGGAAGGAACATTGGGGCTTCTTCTCAGTGTCTCTGATGTCGGGTTTTACTGTCCCGGGAAAGTCTCTGCTAACACCCTGCAGAGCGCCGTGCCCAATATACAGAAACGTCTTGCGGTATCTCCTACAGGGAAAGTGCCAAGAGGGAGGTGTCGAGCTCGTTCTCAGTGTCTCTGAGAATTGCTCTGATTATCCGTGTTACCTCTTTGCTAAGACTCTCCAGAGAGCCGTCCTCAAAACCAACACACATCTTGACATATCTCCCTCATTGATCGCAGGGTCTCCAGGAACGGCATTCAATGAGCCAGGAACTTTTCTCCCTACACTGTCCATTGAGTTGTCCTCAAAAGCAATATACATCCTGCTATACCTGCTACATGGGAAGTGCCAGGTGGGAAATGTAGAGCTTGTTCTCCCTGTCTTTGAGTACTGCTTTCTACTCTCCCCGTTACCTCTTTGCTAACATTCTCTCGAGAGAGTTGTGCTCAAAAGCAAAGCACATATCAAGACCTATCTCCACATGGAAAGTGCCAGCAGGGAAAGGTGGGGACTATTCTTGGACTCGATAGGAACTGCTTCAAGTCACCTAATTCTCTCTCTGCCTACTCTCGCCATAAAGCTAGGCACAAAACCAACCAACACTCTTCTTGCTGTACCTCCAACATGGAAAGAGCCGGGAGGGAATTGTAGGGCTTGTTTCTCAGTGTCTCCAATAACGGCATTCAGTGTGCCACCAACTTTTTCTTCTACACCCTCCAGGAGTTCTCCTCAAAATCCATAAACGTCTTGTTATACGTAAAACAAGCAAAGGGCCCAAAGCGAATTGTATAGCTGTTCTCAGTGTCTCTGAGAATTGCTCTGATTATCCGTGTTACCTCTTTGCTAAGACTCTCCAGAGAGCCGTCCTCAAAACCAACACACATCTTGACATATCTCCCACATTGATCGCAGTGTCTCCAGGAACGGCATTCGAGGAGCCAGGAACTTTTCTGCCTACACTGTCTGCGGGCAGTTCCTCAAAACCAATATACATCCTGCTATATCTCCCACATGGAAAGTGCCAGGAGGGAAAAGTGGCGATTATGTTTAGACTTTCTCGGAACTGCTTCAAATCAACTAGATAGCTTTGTGCTGCAAATCTCCCAAGAGCCAAATGTAAAAGCAGCAAACATCTCGCTGTATGTCCCCCATCCAAAGCGCCAAGAGAGAGCTTGCTCTCCCTGTCTTTGAGTACTGTTTTCACTGTCCCGGTTACCTCTTTGCTAACATTCTCTTCAGAGCTGCACTGAAACCAGGAACCACGTGGAGAAGGCACCCACACTGAAAATGCCTGGAAGGAACATTGGGGCTTCTTCTCAGTGTCTCTGATGTCGGGTTTTACTGTCCCGGGAAAGTCTCTGCTAACACCCTGCAGAGCGCTGTGCCCAATATACAGAAACGTCTTGCGGTATCTCCTACAGGGAAAGTGCCAAGAGGGAATTGTCGAGCTCGTTCTCAGTGTCTCTGAGAATTGCTCTGATTATCCGTGTGACCTCTTTGCTAAGACTCTCCAGAGAGCCGTCCTCAAAACCAACACACATCTTGACATATCTCCCTCATTGATCGCAGGGTCTCCAGGAACGGCATTCAATGAGCCAGGAACTTTTCTCCCTACACTGTCCATTGAGTTGTCCTCAAAAGCAATATACATCCTGCTATACCTGCTACATGGGAAGTGCCAGGTGGGAAATGTAGAGCTTGTTCTCCCTGTCTTTGAGTACTGCTTTCTACTCTCCCCGTTACCTCTTTGCTAACATTCTCTCGAGAGAGTTGTGCTCAAAAGCAAAGCACATATCAAGACCTATCTCCACATGGAAAGTGCCAGCAGGGAAAGGTGGGGACTATTCTTGGACTCGATAGGAACTGCTTCAAGTCACCTAATTCTCTCTCTGCCTACTCTCGCCATAAAGCTAGGCACAAAACCAACCAACACTCTTCTTGCTGTACCTCCAACATGGAAAGAGCCGGGAGGGAATTGTAGGGCTTGTTTCTCAGTGTCTCCAATAACGGCATTCAGTGTGCCACCAACTTTTTCTTCTACACCCTCCAGGAGTTCTCCTCAAAATCCATAAATGTCTTGTTATACGTAAAACAAGCAAAGGGCCCAAAGCGAATTGTATAGCTGTTCTCAGTGTCTCTGAGAATTGCTCTGATTATCCGTGTTACCTCTTTGCTAAGACACTCCAGAGAGCCGTCCTCAAAACCAACACACATCTTGACATATCTCCCACATTGATCGCAGTGTCTCCAGGAACGGCATTCGAGGAGCCAGGAACTTTTCTGCCTACACTGTCTGCGGGCAGTTCCTCAAAACCAATATACATCCTGCTATATCTCCCACATGGAAAGTGCCAGGAGGGAAAAGTGGCGATTATGTTTAGACTTTCTCGGAACTGCTTCAAATCAACTAGATAGCTTTGTGCTGCAAATCTCCCAAGAGCCAAATGTAAAAGCAGCAAACATCTCGCTGTATGTCCCACATCCAAAGCGCCAAGAGAGAGCTTGCTCTCCCTGTCTTTGAGTACTGTTTTCACTGTCCCGGTTACCTCTTTGCTAACATTCTCTTCAGAGCTGCACTGAAACCAGGAACCACGTGGAGAAGGCACCCACACTGAAAATGCCTGGAAGGAACATTGGGGCTTCTTCTCAGTGTCTCTGATGTCGGGTTTTACTGTCCCGGGAAAGTCTCTGCTAACAGCCTGCAGAGCGCTGTGCCCAATATACAGAAACGTCTTGCGGTATCTCCTACAGGGAAAGTGCCAAGAGGGAATTGTCGAGCTTGTTCTCAGTGTCTCTGAGAATTGCTCTGATTATCCGTGTGACCTCTTTGCTAAGACTCTCCAGAGAGCCGTCCTCAAAACCAACACACATCTTGACATATCTCCCTCATTGATCGCAGGGTCTCCAGGAACGGCATTCAATGAGCTAGGAACTTTTCTCCCTACACTGTCCATTGAGTTGTCCTCAAAAGCAATATACATCCTGCTATACCTGCTACATGGGAAGTGCCAGGTGGGAAATGTAGAGCTTGTTCTCCCTGTCTTTGAGTACTGCTTTCTACTCTCCCCGTTACCTCTTTGCTAACATTCTCGAGAGAGATTTGTGCTCAAAAGCAAAGCACATATCAAGACCTATCTCCACATGGAAAGTGCCAGCAGGGAAAGGTGGGGACTATTCTTGGACTCGATAGGAACTGCTTCAAGTCACCTAATTCTCTCTCTGCCTACTCTCGCCATAAAGCTAGGCACAAAACCAACCAACACTCTTCTTGCTGTACCTCCAACATGGAAAGAGCCGGGAGGGAATTGTAGGGCTTGTTTCTCAGTGTCTCCAATAACGGCATTCAGTGTGCCACCAACTTTTTCTTCTACACCCTCCAGGAGTTCTCCTCAAAATCCATAAATGTCTTGTTATACGTAAAACAAGCAAAGGGCCCAAAGCGAATTGTATAGCTGTTCTCAGTGTCTCTGAGAATTGCTCTGATTATCCGTGTTACCTCTTTGCTAAGACTCTCCAGAGAGCCGTCCTCAAAACCAATACACATCTTGACATATCTCCCACATTGATCGCAGTGTCTCCAGGAACGGCATTCGAGGAGCCAGGAACTTTTCTGCCTACACTGTCTGCGGGCAGTTCCTCAAAACCAATATACATCCTGCTATATCTCCCACATGGAAAGTGCCAGGAGGGAAAAGTGGCGATTATGTTTAGACTTTCTCGGAACTGCTTCAAATCAACTAGATAGCTTTGTGCTGCAAATCTCCCAAGAGCCAAATGTAAAAGCAGCAAACATCTCGCTGTATGTCCCACATCCAAAGCGCCAAGAGAGAGCTTGCTCTCCCTGTCTTTGAGTACTGTTTTCACTGTCCCGGTTACCTCTTTGCTAACATTCTCTTCAGAGCTGCACTGAAACCAGGAACCACGTGGAGAAGGCACCCACACTGAAAATGCCTGGAAGGAACATTGGGGCTTCTTCTCAGTGTCTCTGATGTCGGGTTTTACTGTCCTGGGAAAGTCTCTGCTAACACCCTGCAGAGCGCTGTGCCCAATATACAGAAACGTCTTGCGGTATCTCCTACAGGGAAAGTGCCAAGAGGGAGTTGTCGAGCTCGTTCTCAGTGTCTCTGAGAATTGCTCTGATTATCCGTGTGACCTCTTTGCTAAGACTCTCCAGAGAGCCGTCCTCAAAACCAACACACATCTTGACATATCTCCCTCATTGATCGCAGGGTCTCCAGGAACGGCATTCAATGAGCCAGGAACTTTTCTCCCTACACTGTCCATTGAGTTGTCCTCAAAAGCAATATACATCCTGCTATACCTGCTACATGGGAAGTGCCAGGTGGGAAATGTAGAGCTTGTTCTCCCTGTCTTTGAGTACTGCTTTCTACTCTCCCCGTTACCTCTTTGCTAACATTCTCGAGAGAGAGTTGTGCTCAAAAGCAAAGCACATATCAAGACCTATCTCCACATGGAAAGTGCCAGCAGGGAAAGGTGGGGACTATTCTTGGACTCGATAGGAACTGCTTCAAGTCACCTAATTCTCTCTCTGCCTACTCTCGCCATAAAGCTAGGCACAAAACCAACCAACAATCTTCTTGCTGTACCTCCAACATGGAAAGAGCCGGGAGGGAATTGTAGGGCTTGTTTCTCAGTGTCTCCAATAACGGCATTCAGTGTGCCACCAACTTTTTCTTCTACACCCTCCAGGAGTTCTCCTCAAAATCCATAAATGTCTTGTTATACGTAAAACAAGCAAAGGGCCCAAAGCGAATTGTATAGCTGTTCTCAGTGTCTCTGAGAATTGCTCTGATTATCCGTGTTACCTCTTTGCTAAGACTCTCCAGAGAGCCGTCCTCAAAACCAACACACATCTTGACATATCTCCCACATTGATCGCAGTGTCTCCAGGAACGGCATTCGAGGAGCCAGGTACTTTTCTGCCTACACTGTCTGCGGGCAGTTCCTCGAAACCAATATACATCCTGCTATATCTCCCACATGGAAAGTGCCAGGAGGGAAAAGTGGCGATTATGTTTAGACTTTCTCGGAACTGCTTCAAATCAACTAGATAGCTTTGTGCTGCAAATCTCCCAAGAGCCAAATGTAAAAGCAGCAAACATCTCGCTGTATGTCCCACATCCAAAGCGCCAAGAGAGAGCTTGCTCTCCCTGTCTTTGAGTACTGTTTTCACTGTCCCGGTTACCTCTTTGCTAACATTCTCTTCAGAGCTGCACTGAAACCAGGAACCACGTGGAGAAGGCACCCACACTGAAAATGCCTGGAAGGAACATTGGGGCTTCTTCTCAGTGTCTCTGATGTCGGGTTTTACTGTCCCGGGAAAGTCTCTGCTAACACCCTGCAGAGCGCTGTGCCCAATATACAGAAACGTCTTGCGGTATCTCCTACAGGGAAAGTGCCAAGAGGGAATTGTCGAGCTTGTTCTCAGTGTCTCTGAGAATTGCTCTGATTATCCGTGTGACCTCTTTGCTAAGACTCTCCAGAGAGCCGTCCTCAAAACCAACACACATCTTGACATATCTCCCTCATTGATCGCAGGGTCTCCAGGAACGGCATTCAATGAGCCAGGAACTTTTCTCCCTACACTGTCCATTGAGTTGTCCTCAAAAGCAATATACATCCTGCTATACCTGCTACATGGGAAGTGCCAGGTGGGAAATGTAGAGCTTGTTCTCCCTGTCTTTGAGTACTGCTTTCTACTCTCCCCGTTACCTCTTTGCTAACATTCTCGAGAGAGATTTGTGCTCAAAAGCAAAGCACATATCAAGACCTATCTCCACATGGAAAGTGCCAGCAGGGAAAGGTGGGGACTATTCTTGGACTCGATAGGAACTGCTTCAAGTCACCTAATTCTCTCTCTGCCTACTCTCGCCATAAAGCTAGGCACAAAACCAACCAACACTCTTCTTGCTGTACCTCCAACATGGAAAGAGCCGGGAGGGAATTGTAGGGCTTGTTTCTCAGTGTCTCCAATAACGGCATTCAGTGTGCCACCAACTTTTTCTTCTACACCCTCCAGGAGTTCTCCTCAAAATCCATAAATGTCTTGTTATACGTAAAACAAGCAAAGGGCCCAAAGCGAATTGTATAGCTGTTCTCAGTGTCTCTGAGAATTGCTCTGATTATCCGTGTTACCTCTTTGCTAAGACTCTCCAGAGAGCCGTCCTCAAAACCAATACACATCTTGACATATCTCCCACATTGATCGCAGTGTCTCCAGGAACGGCATTCGAGGAGCCAGGAACTTTTCTGCCTACACTGTCTGCGGGCAGTTCCTCAAAACCAATATACATCCTGCTATATCTCCCACATGGAAAGTGCCAGGAGGGAAAAGTGGGGATTATGTTTAGACTTTCTCGGAACTGCTTCAAATCAACTAGATAGCTTTGTGCTGCAAATCTCCCAAGAGCCAAATGTAAAAGCAGCAAACATCTCGCTGTATGTCCCACATCCAAAGCGCCAAGAGAGAGCTTGCTCTCCCTGTCTTTGAGTACTGTTTTCACTGTCCCGGTTACCTCTTTGCTAACATTCTCTTCAGAGCTGCAGTGAAACCAGGAACCACGTGGAGAAGGCACCCACACTGAAAATGCCTGGAAGGAACATTGGGGCTTCTTCTCAGTGTCTCTGATGTCGGGTTTTACTGTCCTGGGAAAGTCTCTGCTAACACCCTGCAGAGCGCTGTGCCCAATATACAGAAACGTCTTGCGGTATCTCCTACAGGGAAAGTGCCAAGAGGGAGTTGTCGAGCTCGTTCTCAGTGTCTCTGAGAATTGCTCTGATTATCCGTGTGACCTCTTTGCTAAGACTCTCCAGAGAGCCGTCCTCAAAACCAACACACATCTTGACATATCTCCCTCATTGATCGCAGGGTCTCCAGGAACGGCATTCAATGAGCCAGGAACTTTTCTCCCTACACTGTCCATTGAGTTGTCCTCAAAAGCAATATACATCCTGCTATACCTGCTACATGGGAAGTGCCAGGTGGGAAATGTAGAGCTTGTTCTCCCTGTCTTTGAGTACTGCTTTCTACTCTCCCCGTTACCTCTTTGCTAACATTCTCGAGAGAGAGTTGTGCTCAAAAGCAAAGCACATATCAAGACCTATCTCCACATGGAAAGTGCCAGCAGGGAAAGGTGGGGACTATTCTTGGACTCGATAGGAACTGCTTCAAGTCACCTAATTCTCTCTCTGCCTACTCTCGCCATAAAGCTAGGCACAAAACCAACCAACAATCTTCTTGCTGTACCTCCAACATGGAAAGAGCCGGGAGGGAATTGTAGGGCTTGTTTCTCAGTGTCTCCAATAACGGCATTCAGTGTGCCACCAACTTTTTCTTCTACACCCTCCAGGAGTTCTCCTCAAAATCCATAAATGTCTTGTTATACGTAAAACAAGCAAAGGGCCCAAAGCGAATTGTATAGCTGTTCTCAGTGTCTCTGAGAATTGCTCTGATTATCCGTGTTACCTCTTTGCTAAGACTCTCCAGAGAGCCGTCCTCAAAACCAACACACATCTTGACATATCTCCCACATTGATCGCAGTGTCTCCAGGAACGGCATTCGAGGAGCCAGGTACTTTTCTGCCTACACTGTCTGCGGGCAGTTCCTCGAAACCAATATACATCCTGCTATATCTCCCACATGGAAAGTGCCAGGAGGGAAAAGTGGCGATTATGTTTAGACTTTCTCGGAACTGCTTCAAATCAACTAGATAGCTTTGTGCTGCAAATCTCCCAAGAGCCAAATGTAAAAGCAGCAAACATCTCGCTGTATGTCCCACATCCAAAGCGCCAAGAGAGAGCTTGCTCTCCCTGTCTTTGAGTACTGTTTTCACTGTCCCGGTTACCTCTTTGCTAACATTCTCTTCAGAGCTGCACTGAAACCAGGAACCACGTGGAGAAGGCACCCACACTGAAAATGCCTGGAAGGAACATTGGGGCTTCTTCTCAGTGTCTCTGATGTCGGGTTTTACTGTCCCGGGAAAGTCTCTGCTAACACCCTGCAGAGCGCTGTGCCCAATATACAGAAACGTCTTGCGGTATCTCCTACAGGGAAAGTGCCAAGAGGGAATTGTCGAGCTTGTTCTCAGTGTCTCTGAGAATTGCTCTGATTATCCGTGTGACCTCTTTGCTAAGACTCTCCAGAGAGCCGTCCTCAAAACCAACACACATCTTGACATATCTCCCTCATTGATCGCAGGGTCTCCAGGAACGGCATTCAATGAGCCAGGAACTTTTCTCCCTACACTGTCCATTGAGTTGTCCTCAAAAGCAATATACATCCTGCTATACCTGCTACATGGGAAGTGCCAGGTGGGAAATGTAGAGCTTGTTCTCCCTGTCTTTGAGTACTGCTTTCTACTCTCCCCGTTACCTCTTTGCTAACATTCTCTCGAGAGAGTTGTGCTCAAAAGCAAAGCACATATCAAGACCTATCTCCACATGGAAAGTGCCAGCAGGGAAAGGTGGGGACTATTCTTGGACTCGATAGGAACTGCTTCAAGTCACCTAATTCTCTCTCTGCCTACTCTCGCCATAAAGCTAGGCACAAAACCAACCAACACTCTTCTTGCTGTACCTCCAACATGGAAAGAGCCGGGAGGGAATTGTAGGGCTTGTTTCTCAGTGTCTCCAATAACGGCATTCAGTGTGCCACCAACTTTTTCTTCTACACCCTCCAGGAGTTCTCCTCAAAATCCATAAATGTCTTGTTATACGTAAAACAAGCAAAGGGCCCAAAGCGAATTGTATAGCTGTTCTCAGTGTCTCTGAGAATTGCTCTGATTATCCGTGTTACCTCTTTGCTAAGACTCTCCAGAGAGCCGTCCTCAAAACCAACACACATCTTGACATATCTCCCACATTGATCGCAGTGTCTCCAGGAACGGCATTCGAGGAGCCAGGAACTTTTCTGCCTACACTGTCTGCGGGCAGTTCCTCGAAACCAATATACATCCTGCTATATCTCCCACATGGAAAGTGCCAGGAGGGAAAAGTGGCGATTATGTTTAGACTTTCTCGGAACTGCTTCAAATCAACTAGATAGCTTTGTGCTGCAAATCTCCCAAGAGCCAAATGTAAAAGCAGCAAACATCTCGCTGTATGTCCCACATCCAAAGCGCCAAGAGAGAGCTTGCTCTCCCTGTCTTTGAGTACTGTTTTCACTGTCCCGGTTACCTCTTTGCTAACATTCTCTTCAGAGCTGCACTGAAACCAGGAACCACGTGGAGAAGGCACCCACACTGAAAATGCCTGGAAGGAACATTGGGGCTTCTTCTCAGTGTCTCTGATGTCGGGTTTTACTGTCCTGGGAAAGTCTCTGCTAACAGCCTGCAGAGCGCTGTGCCCAATATACAGAAACGTCTTGCGGTATCTCCTACAGGGAAAGTGCCAAGAGGGAATTGTCGAGCTTGTTCTCAGTGTCTCTGAGAATTGCTCTGATTATCCGTGTGACCTCTTTGCTAAGACTCTCCAGAGAGCCGTCCTCAAAACCAACACACATCTTGACATATCTCCCTCATTGATCGCAGGGTCTCCAGGAACGGCATTCAATGAGCCAGGAACTTTTCTCCCTACACTGTCCATTGAGTTGTCCTCAAAAGCAATATACCTCCTGCTATACCTGCTACATGGGAAGTGCCAGGTGGGAAATGTAGAGCTTGTTCTCCCTGTCTTTGAGTACTGCTTTCTACTCTCCCCGTTACCTCTTTGCTAACATTCTCGAGAGAGAGTTGTGCTCAAAAGCAAAGCACATATCAAGACCTATCTCCACATGGAAAGTGCCAGCAGGGAAAGGTGGGGACTCTTCTTGGACTCGATAGGAACTGCTTCAAGTCACCTAATTCTCTCTCTGCCTACTCTCGCCATAAAGCTAGGCACAAAACCAACCAACAGTCTTCCTCCTGTACCTCCAACATGGAAAGAGCCGGGAGGGAATTGTAGGGCTTGTTTCTCAGTGTCTCCAATAACGGCATTCAGTGTGCCACCAACTTTTTCTTCTACACCCTCCAGGAGTTCTCCTCAAAATCCATAAATGTCTTGTTATACGTAAAACAAGCAAAGGGCCCAAAGCGAATTGTATAGCTGTTCTCAGTGTCTCTGAGAATTGCTCTGATTATCCGTGTTACCTCTTTGCTAAGACTCTCCAGAGAGCCGTCCTCAAAACCAACACACATCTTGACATATCTCCCACATTGATCGCAGTGTCTCCAGGAACGGCATTCGAGGAGCCAGGAACTTTTCTGCCTACACTGTCTGCGGGCAGTTCCTCGAAACCAATATACATCCTGCTATATCTCCCACATGGAAAGTGCCAGGAGGGAAAAGTGGCGATTATGTTTAGACTTTCTCGGAACTGCTTCAAATCAACTAGATAGCTTTGTGCTGCAAATCTCCCAAGAGCCAAATGTAAAAGCAGCAAACATCTCGCTGTATGTCCCACATCCAAAGCGCCAAGAGAGAGCTTGCTCTCCCTGTCTTTGAGTACTGTTTTCACTGTCCCGGTTACCTCTTTGCTAACATTCTCTTCAGAGCTGCACTGAAACCAGGAACCACGTGGAGAAGGCACCCACACTGAAAATGCCTGGAAGGAACATTGGGGCTTCTTCTCAGTGTCTCTGATGTCGGGTTTTACTGTCCTGGGAAAGTCTCTGCTAACAGCCTGCAGAGCGCTGTGCCCAATATACAGAAACGTCTTGCGGTATCTCCTACAGGGAAAGTGCCAAGAGGGAATTGTCGAGCTTGTTCTCAGTGTCTCTGAGAATTGCTCTGATTATCCGTGTGACCTCTTTGCTAAGACTCTCCAGAGAGCCGTCCTCAAAACCAACACACATCTTGACATATCTCCCTCATTGATCGCAGGGTCTCCAGGAACGGCATTCAATGAGCCAGGAACTTTTCTCCCTACACTGTCCATTGAGTTGTCCTCAAAAGCAATATACATCCTGCTATACCTGCTACATGGGAAGTGCCAGGTGGGAAATGTAGAGCTTGTTCTCCCTGTCTTTGAGTACTGCTTTCTACTCTCCCCGTTACCTCTTTGCTAACATTCTCTCGAGAGAGTTGTGCTCAAAAGCAAAGCACATATCAAGACCTATCTCCACATGGAAAGTGCCAGCAGGGAAAGGTGGGGACTATTCTTGGACTCGATAGGAACTGCTTCAAGTCACCTAATTCTCTCTCTGCCTACTCTCGCCATAAAGCTAGGCACAAAACCAACCAACACTCTTCTTGCTGTACCTCCAACATGGAAAGAGCCAGGAGGGAATTGTAGGGCTTGTTTCTCAGTGTCTCCAATAACGGCATTCAGTGTGCCACCAACTTTTTCTTCTACACCCTCCAGGAGTTCTCCTCAAAATCCATAAATGTCTTGTTATACGTAAAACAAGCAAAGGGCCCAAAGCGAATTGTATAGCTGTTCTCAGTGTCTCTGAGAATTGCTCTGATTATCCGTGTTACCTCTTTGCTAAGACTCTCCAGAGAGCCGTCCTCAAAACCAACACACATCTTGACATATCTCCCACATTGATCGCAGTGTCTCCAGGAACGGCATTCGAGGAGCCAGGAACTTTTCTGCCTACACTGTCTGCGGGCAGTTCCTCGAAACCAATATACATCCTGCTATATCTCCCACATGGAAAGTGCCAGGAGGGAAAAGTGGCGATTATGTTTAGACTTTCTCGGAACTGCTTCAAATCAACTAGATAGCTTTGTGCTGCAAATCTCCCAAGAGCCAAATGTAAAAGCAGCAAACATCTCGCTGTATGTCCCACATCCAAAGCGCCAAGAGAGAGCTTGCTCTCCCTGTCTTTGAGTACTGTTTTCACTGTCCCGGTTACCTCTTTGCTAACATTCTCTTCAGAGCTGCACTGAAACCAGGAACCACGTGGAGAAGGCACCCACACTGAAAATGCCTGGAAGGAACATTGGGGCTTCTTCTCAGTGTCTCTGATGTCGGGTTTTACTGTCCTGGGAAAGTCTCTGCTAACAGCCTGCAGAGCGCTGTGCCCAATATACAGAAACGTCTTGCGGTATCTCCTACAGGGAAAGTGCCAAGAGGGAATTGTCGAGCTTGTTCTCAGTGTCTCTGAGAATTGCTCTGATTATCCGTGTGACCTCTTTGCTAAGACTCTCCAGAGAGCCGTCCTCAAAACCAACACACATCTTGACATATCTCCCTCATTGATCGCAGGGTCTCCAGGAACGGCATTCAATGAGCCAGGAACTTTTCTCCCTACACTGTCCATTGAGTTGTCCTCAAAAGCAATATACATCCTGCTATACGGGAAGTGCCAGGTGGGAAATGTAGAGCTTGTTCTCCCTGTCTTTGAGTACTGCTTTCTACTCTCCCCGTTACCTCTTTGCTAACATTCTCTCGGGAGAGTTGTGCTCAAGAAGCAAAGCACATATCAAGACCTATCTCCACATGGAAAGTGCCAGCAGGGAAAGGTGGGGACTATACTTGGACTCGATAGGAACTGCTTCAAGTCACCTAATTCTCTCTCTGCCTACTCTCGCCATAAAGCTAGGCACAAAACCAACCAACACTCTTCTTGCTGTACCTCCAACATGGAAAGAGCCAGGAGGGAATTGTAGGGCTTGTTTCTCAGTGTCTCCAATAACGGCATTCAGTGTGCCACCAACTTTTTCTTCTACACCCTCCAGGAGTTCTCCTCAAAATCCATAAACGTCTTGTTATACGTAAAACAAGCAAAGGGCCCAAAGTGAATTGTATAGCTGTTCTCAGTGTCTCTGAGAATTGCTCTGATTATCCGTGTGACCTCTTTGCTAAGACTCTCCAGAGAGCCGTCCTCAAAACCAACACACATCTTGACATATCTCCCTCATTGATCGCAGGGTCTCCAGGAACGGCATTCAATGAGCCAGGAACTTTTCTCCCTACACTGTCCATTGAGTTGTCCTCAAAAGCAATATACATCCTGCTATACGGGAAGTGCCAGGTGGGAAATGTAGAGCTTGTTCTCCCTGTCTTTGAGTACTGCTTTCTACTCTCCCCGTTACCTCTTTGCTAACATTCTCTCGGGAGAGTTGTGCTCAAAAAGCAAAGCACATATCAAGACCTATCTCCACATGGAAAGTGCCAGCAGGGAAAGGTGGGGACTATACTTGGACTCGATAGGAACTGCTTCAAGTCACCTAATTCTCTCTCTGCCTACTCTCGCCATAAAGCTAGGCACAAAACCAACCAACACTCTTCTTGCTGTACCTCCAACATGGAAAGAGCCAGGAGGGAATTGTAGGGCTTGTTTCTCAGTGTCTCCAATAACGGCATTCAGTGTGCCACCAACTTTTTCTTCTACACCCTCCAGGAGTTCTCCTCAAAATCCATAAACGTCTTGTTATACGTAAAACAAGCAAAGGGCCCAAAGCGAATTGTATAGCTGTTCTCAGTGTCTCTGAGAATTGCTCTGATTATCCGTGTTACCTCTTTGCTAAGACTCTCCAGAGAGCCGTCCTCAAAACCAACACACATCTTGACATATCTCCCACATTGATCGCAGTGTCTCCAGGAACGGCATTCGAGGAGCCAGGAACTTTTCTGCCTACACTGTCTGCGGACAGTTCCTCAAAACCAATCTACATCCTGCTATATCTCCCACATGGAAAGTGCCAGGAGGGAAAAGTGGCGATTATGTTTAGACTTTCTCGGAACTGCTTCAAATCAACTAGATAGCTTTGTGCTGCAAATCTCCCAAGAGCCAAATGTAAAAGCAGCAAACATCTCGCTGTATGTCCCACATCCAAAGCGCCAAGAGAGAGCTTGCTCTCCCTGTCTTTGAGTACTGTTTTCACTGTCCCGGTTACCTCTTTGCTAACATTCTCTTCAGAGCTGCACTGAAACCAGGAACCACGTGGAGAAGGCACCCACACTGAAAATGCCTGGAAGGAACATTGGGGCTTCTTCTCAGTGTCTCTGATGTCGGGTTTTACTGTCCTGGGAAAGTCTCTGCTAACAGCCTGCAGAGCGCTGTGCCCAATATACAGAAACGTCTTGCGGTATCTCCTACAGGGAAAGTGCCAAGAGGGAATTGTCGAGCTTGTTCTCAGTGTCTCTGAGAATTGCTCTGATTATCCGTGTGACCTCTTTGCTAAGACTCTCCAGAGAGCCGTCCTCAAAACCAACACACATCTTGACATATCTCCCTCATTGATCGCAGGGTCTCCAGGAACGGCATTCAATGAGCCAGGAACTTTTCTCCCTACACTGTCCATTGAGTTGTCCTCAAAAGCAATATACATCCTGCTATACCTGCTACATGGGAAGTGCCAGGTGGGAAATGTAGAGCTTGTTCTCCCTGTCTTTGAGTACTGCTTTCTACTCTCCCCGTTACCTCTTTGCTAACATTCTCTCGAGAGAGTTGTGCTCAAAAGCAAAGCACATATCAAGACCTATCTCCACATGGAAAGTGCCAGCAGGGAAAGGTGGGGACTATTCTTGGACTCGATAGGAACTGCTTCAAGTCACCTAATTCTCTCTCTGCCTACTCTCGCCATAAAGCTAGGCACAAAACCAACCAACACTCTTCTTGCTGTACCTCCAACATGGAAAGAGCCGGGAGGGAATTGTAGGGCTTGTTTCTCAGTGTCTCCAATAACGGCATTCAGTGTGCCACCAACTTTTTCTTCTACACCCTCCAGGAGTTCTCCTCAAAATCCATAAATGTCTTGTTATACGTAAAACAAGCAAAGGGCCCAAAGCGAATTGTATAGCTGTTCTCAGTGTCTCTGAGAATTGCTCTGATTATCCGTGTTACCTCTTTGCTAAGACTCTCCAGAGAGCCGTCCTCAAAACCAACACACATCTTGACATATCTCCCACATTGATCGCAGTGTCTCCAGGAACGGCATTCGAGGAGCCAGGAACTTTTCTGCCTACACTGTCTGCGGGCAGTTCCTCGAAACCAATATACATCCTGCTATATCTCCCACATGGAAAGTGCCAGGAGGGAAAAGTGGCGATTATGTTTAGACTTTCTCGGAACTGCTTCAAATCAACTAGATAGCTTTGTGCTGCAAATCTCCCAAGAGCCAAATGTAAAAGCAGCAAACATCTCGCTGTATGTCCCACATCCAAAGCGCCAAGAGAGAGCTTGCTCTCCCTGTCTTTGAGTACTGTTTTCACTGTCCCGGTTACCTCTTTGCTAACATTCTCTTCAGAGCTGCACTGAAACCAGGAACCACGTGGAGAAGGCACCCACACTGAAAATGCCTGGAAGGAACATTGGGGCTTCTTCTCAGTGTCTCTGATGTCGGGTTTTACTGTCCCGGGAAAGTCTCTGCTAACACCCTGCAGAGCGCTGTGCCCAATATACAGAAACGTCTTGCGGTATCTCCTACAGGGAAAGTGCCAAGAGGGAATTGTTGAGCTTGTTCTCAGTGTCTCTGAGAATTGCTCTGATTATCCGTGTGACCTCTTTGCTAAGACTCTCCAGAGAGCCGTCCTCAAAACCAACACACATCTTGACATATCTCCCTCATTGATGGCAGGGTCTCCAGGAACGGCATTCAATGAGCCAGGAACTTTTCTCCCTACACTGTCCATTGAGTTGTCCTCAAAAGCAATATACATCCTGCTATACCTGCTACATGGGAAGTGCCAGGTGGGAAATGTAGAGCTTGTTCTCCCTGTCTTTGAGTACTGCTTTCTACTCTCCCCGTTACCTCTTTGCTAACATTCTCTCGAGAGAGTTGTGCTCAAAAGCAAAGCACATATCAAGACCTATCTCCACATGGAAAGTGCCAGCAGGGAAAGGTGGGGACTATTCTTGGACTCGATAGGAACTGCTTCAAGTCACCTAATTCTCTCTCTGCCTACTCTCGCCATAAAGCTAGGCACAAAACCAACCAACACTCTTCTTGCTGTACCTCCAACATGGAAAGAGCCAGGAGGGAATTGTAGGGCTTGTTTCTCAGTGTCTCCAATAACGGCATTCAGTGTGCCACCAACTTTTTCTTCTACACCCTCCAGGAGTTCTCCTCAAAATCCATAAACGTCTTGTTATACGTAAAACAAGCAAAGGGCCCAAAGCGAATTGTATAGCTGTTCTCAGTGTCTCTGAGAATTGCTCTGATTATCCGTGTTACCTCTTTGCTAAGACTCTCCAGAGAGCCGTCCTCAAAACCAACACACATCTTGACATATCTCCCACATTGATCGCAGTGTCTCCAGGAACGGCATTCGAGGAGCCAGGAACTTTTCTGCCTACACTGTCTGCGGGCAGTTCCTCGAAACCAATATACATCCTGCTATATCTCCCACATGGAAAGTGCCAGGAGGGAAAAGTGGCGATTATGTTTAGACTTTCTCGGAACTGCTTCAAATCAACTAGATAGCTTTGTGCTGCAAATCTCCCAAGAGCCAAATGTAAAAGCAGCAAACATCTCGCTGTATGTCCCACATCCAAAGCGCCAAGAGAGAGCTTGCTCTCCCTGTCTTTGAGTACTGTTTTCACTGTCCCGGTTACCTCTTTGCTAACATTCTCTTCAGAGCTGCACTGAAACCAGGAACCACGTGGAGAAGGCACCCACACTGAAAATGCCTGGAAGGAACATTGGGGCTTCTTCTCAGTGTCTCTGATGTCGGGTTTTACTGTCCTGGGAAAGTCTCTGCTAACAGCCTGCAGAGCGCTGTGCCCAATATACAGAAACGTCTTGCGGTATCTCCTACAGGGAAAGTGCCAAGAGGGAATTGTCGAGCTTGTTCTCAGTGTCTCTGAGAATTGCTCTGATTATCCGTGTGACCTCTTTGCTAAGACTCTCCAGAGAGCCGTCCTCAAAACCAACACACATCTTGACATATCTCCCTCATTGATCGCAGGGTCTCCAGGAACGGCATTCAATGAGCCAGGAACTTTTCTCCCTACACTGTCCATTGAGTTGTCCTCAAAAGCAATATACATCCTGCTATACCTGCTACATGGGAAGTGCCAGGTGGGAAATGTAGAGCTTGTTCTCCCTGTCTTTGAGTACTGCTTTCTACTCTCCCCGTTACCTCTTTGCTAACATTCTCTCGAGAGAGTTGTGCTCAAAAGCAAAGCACATATCAAGACCTATCTCCACATGGAAAGTGCCAGCAGGGAAAGGTGGGGACTCTTCTTGGACTCGATAGGAACTGCTTCAAGTCACCTAATTCTCTCTCTGCCTACTCTCGCCATAAAGCTAGGCACAAAACCAACCAACACTCTTCTTGCTGTACCTCCAACATGGAAAGAGCCGGGAGGGAATTGTAGGGCTTGTTTCTCAGTGTCTCCAATAACGGCATTCAGTGTGCCACCAACTTTTTCTTCTACACCCTCCAGGAGTTCTCCTCAAAATCCATAAATGTCTTGTTATACGTAAAACAAGCAAAGGGCCCAAAGCGAATTGTATAGCTGTTCTCAGTGTCTCTGAGAATTGCTCTGATTATCCGTGTTACCTCTTTGCTAAGACTCTCCAGAGAGCCGTCCTCAAAACCAACACACATCTTGACATATCTCCCACATTGATCGCAGTGTCTCCAGGAACGGCATTCGAGGAGCCAGGAACTTTTCTGCCTACACTGTCTGCGGGCAGTTCCTCGAAACCAATATACATCCTGCTATATCTCCCACATGGAAAGTGCCAGGAGGGAAAAGTGGGGATTATGTTTAGACTTTCTCGGAACTGCTTCAAATCAACTAGATAGCTTTGTGCTGCAAATCTCCCAAGAGCCAAATGTAAAAGCAGCAAACATCTCGCTGTATGTCCCACATCCAAAGCGCCAAGAGAGAGCTTGCTCTCCCTGTCTTTGAGTACTGTTTTCACTGTCCCGGTTACCTCTTTGCTAACATTCTCTTCAGAGCTGCACTGAAACCAGGAACCACGTGGAGAAGGCACCCACACTGAAAATGCCTGGAAGGAACATTGGGGCTTCTTCTCAGTGTCTCTGATGTCGGGTTTTACTGTCCTGGGAAAGTCTCTGCTAACAGCCTGCAGAGCGCTGTGCCCAATATACAGAAACGTCTTGCGGTATCTCCTACAGGGAAAGTGCCAAGAGGGAATTGTCGAGCTTGTTCTCAGTGTCTCTGAGAATTGCTCTGATTATCCGTGTGACCTCTTTGCTAAGACTCTCCAGAGAGCCGTCCTCAAAACCAACACACATCTTGACATATCTCCCTCATTGATCGCAGGGTCTCCAGGAACGGCATTCAATGAGCCAGGAACTTTTCTCCCTACACTGTCCATTGAGTTGTCCTCAAAAGCAATATACATCCTGCTATACCTGCTACATGGGAAGTGCCAGGTGGGAAATGTAGAGCTTGTTCTCCCTGTCTTTGAGTACTGCTTTCTACTCTCCCCGTTACCTCTTTGCTAACATTCTCTCGAGAGAGTTGTGCTCAAAAGCAAAGCACATATCAAGACCTATCTCCACATGGAAAGTGCCAGCAGGGAAAGGTGGGGACTATTCTTGGACTCGATAGGAACTGCTTCAAGTCACCTAATTCTCTCTCTGCCTACTCTCGCCATAAAGCTAGGCACAAAACCAACCAACACTCTTCTTGCTGTACCTCCAACATGGAAAGAGCCAGGAGGGAATTGTAGGGCTTGTTTCTCAGTGTCTCCAATAACGGCATTCAGTGTGCCACCAACTTTTTCTTCTACACCCTCCAGGAGTTCTCCTCAAAATCCATAAACGTCTTGTTATACGTAAAACAAGCAAAGGGCCCAAAGCGAATTGTATAGCTGTTCTCAGTGTCTCTGAGAATTGCTCTGATTATCCGTGTTACCTCTTTGCTAAGACTCTCCAGAGAGCCGTCCTCAAAACCAACACACATCTTGACATATCTCCCACATTGATCGCAGTGTCTCCAGGAACGGCATTCGAGGAGCCAGGAACTTTTCTGCCTACACTGTCTGCGGGCAGTTCCTCAAAACCAATATACATCCTGCTATATCTCCCACATGGAAAGTGCCAGGAGGGAAAAGTGGCGATTATGTTTAGACTTTCTCGGAACTGCTTCAAATCAACTAGATAGCTTTGTGCTGCAAATCTCCCAAGAGCCAAATGTAAAAGCAGCAAACATCTCGCTGTATGTCCCACATCCAAAGCGCCAAGAGAGAGCTTGCTCTCCCTGTCTTTGAGTACTGTTTTCACTGTCCCGGTTACCTCTTTGCTAACATTCTCTTCAGAGCTGCACTGAAACCAGGAACCACGTGGAGAAGGCACCCACACTGAAAATGCCTGGAAGGAACATTGGGGCTTCTTCTCAGTGTCTCTGATGTCGGGTTTTACTGTCCCGGGAAAGTCTCTGCTAACACCCTGCAGAGCGCTGTGCCCAATATACAGAAACGTCTTGCGGTATCTCCTACAGGGAAAGTGCCAAGAGGGAATTGTCGAGCTTGTTCTCAGTGTCTCTGAGAATTGCTCTGATTATCCGTGTGACCTCTTTGCTAAGACTCTCCAGAGAGCCGTCCTCAAAACCAACACACATCTTGACATATCTCCCTCATTGATCGCAGGGTCTCCAGGAACGGCATTCAATGAGCCAGGAACTTTTCTCCCTACACTGTCCATTGAGTTGTCCTCAAAAGCAATATACATCCTGCTATACCTGCTACATGGGAAGTGCCAGGTGGGAAATGTAGAGCTTGTTCTCCCTGTCTTTGAGTACTGCTTTCTACTCTCCCCGTTACCTCTTTGCTAACATTCTCGAGAGAGAGTTGTGCTCAAAAGCAAAGCACATATCAAGACCTATCTCCACATGGAAAGTGCCAGCAGGGAAAGGTGGGGACTATTCTTGGACTCGATAGGAACTGCTTCAAGTCACCTAATTCTCTCTCTGCCTACTCTCGCCATAAAGCTAGGCACAAAACCAACCAACACTCTTCTTGCTGTACCTCCAACATGGAAAGAGCCAGGAGGGAATTGTAGGGCTTGTTTCTCAGTGTCTCCAATAACGGCATTCAGTGTGCCACCAACTTTTTCTTCTACACCCTCCAGGAGTTCTCCTCAAAATCCATAAATGTCTTGTTATACGTAAAACAAGCAAAGGGCCCAAAGCGAATTGTATAGCTGTTCTCAGTGTCTCTGAGAATTGCTCTGATTATCCGTGTTACCTCTTTGCTAAGACTCTCCAGAGAGCCGTCCTCAAAACCAACACACATCTTGACATATCTCCCACATTGATCGCAGTGTCTCCAGGAACGGCATTCGAGGAGCCAGGAACTTTTCTGCCTACACTGTCTGCGGGCAGTTCCTCGAAACCAATATACATCCTGCTATATCTCCCACATGGAAAGTGCCAGGAGGGAAAAGTGGCGATTATGTTTAGACTTTCTCGGAACTGCTTCAAATCAACTAGATAGCTTTGTGCTGCAAATCTCCCAAGAGCCAAATGTAAAAGCAGCAAACATCTCGCTGTATGTCCCACATCCAAAGCGCCAAGAGAGAGCTTGCTCTCCCTGTCTTTGAGTACTGTTTTCACTGTCCCGGTTACCTCTTTGCTAACATTCTCTTCAGAGCTGCACTGAAACCAGGAACCACGTGGAGAAGGCACCCACACTGAAAATGCCTGGAAGGAACATTGGGGCTTCTTCTCAGTGTCTCTGATGTCGGGTTTTACTGTCCCGGGAAAGTCTCTGCTAACAGCCTGCAGAGCGCTGTGCCCAATATACAGAAACGTCTTGCGGTATCTCCTACAGGGAAAGTGCCAAGAGGGAATTGTCGAGCTTGTTCTCAGTGTCTCTGAGAATTGCTCTGATTATCCGTGTGACCTCTTTGCTAAGACTCTCCAGAGAGCCGTCCTCAAAACCAACACACATCTTGACATATCTCCCTCATTGATGGCAGGGTCTCCAGGAACGGCATTCAATGAGCCAGGAACTTTTCTCCCTACACTGTCCATTGAGTTGTCCTCAAAAGCAATATACATCCTGCTATACCTGCTACATGGGAAGTGCCAGGTGGGAAATGTAGAGCTTGTTCTCCCTGTCTTTGAGTACTGCTTTCTACTCTCCCCGTTACCTCTTTGCTAACATTCTCGAGAGAGAGTTGTGCTCAAAAGCAAAGCACATATCAAGACCTATCTCCACATGGAAAGTGCCAGCAGGGAAAGGTGGGGACTATTCTTGGACTCGATAGGAACTGCTTCAAATCACCTAATTCTCTCTCTGCCTACTCTCGCCATAAAGCTAGGCACAAAACCAACCAACACTCTTCTTGCTGTACCTCCAACATGGAAAGAGCCAGGAGGGAATTGTAGGGCTTGTTTCTCAGTGTCTCCAATAACGGCATTCAGTGTGCCACCAACTTTTTCTTCTACACCCTCCAGGAGTTCTCCTCAAAATCCATAAATGTCTTGTTATACGTAAAACAAGCAAAGGGCCCAAAGCGAATTGTATAGCTGTTCTCAGTGTCTCTGAGAATTGCTCTGATTATCCGTGTTACCTCTTTGCTAAGACTCTCCAGAGAGCCGTCCTCAAAACCAACACACATCTTGACATATCTCCCACATTGATCGCAGTGTCTCCAGGAACGGCATTCTAGGAGCCAGGAACTTTTCTGCCTACACTGTCTGCGGGCAGTTCCTCAAAACCAATATACATCCTGCTATATCTCCCACATGGAAAGTGCCAGGAGGGAAAAGTGGCGATTATGTTTAGACTTTCTCGGAACTGCTTCAAATCAACTAGATAGCTTTGTGCTGCAAATCTCCCAAGAGCCAAATGTAAAAGCAGCAAACATCTCGCTGTATGTCCCACATCCAAAGCGCCAAGAGAGAGCTTGCTCTCCCTGTCTTTGAGTACTGTTTTCACTGTCCCGGTTACCTCTTTGCTAACATTCTCTTCAGAGCTGCACTGAAACCAGGAACCACGTGGAGAAGGCACCCACACTGAAAATGCCTGGAAGGAACATTGGGGCTTCTTCTCAGTGTCTCTGATGTCGGGTTTTACTGTCCCGGGAAAGTCTCTGCTAACAGCCTGCAGAGCGCTGTGCCCAATATACAGAAACGTCTTGCGGTATCTCCTACAGGGAAAGTGCCAAGAGGGAATTGTCGAGCTTGTTCTCAGTGTCTCTGAGAATTGCTCTGATTATCCGTGTGACCTCTTTGCTAAGACTCTCCAGAGAGCCGTCCTCAAAACCAACACACATCTTGACATATCTCCCTCATTGATCGCAGGGTCTCCAGGAACGGCATTCAATGAGCCAGGAACTTTTCTCCCTACACTGTCCATTGAGTTGTCCTCAAAAGCAATATACATCCTGCTATACCTGCTACATGGGAAGTGCCAGGTGGGAAATGTAGAGCTTGTTCTCCCTGTCTTTGAGTACTGCTTTCTACTCTCCCCGTTACCTCTTTGCTAACATTCTCGAGAGAGATTTGTGCTCAAAAGCAAAGCACATATCAAGACCTATCTCCACATGGAAAGTGCCAGCAGGGAAAGGTGGGGACTATTCTTGGACTCGATAGGAACTGCTTCAAGTCACCTAATTCTCTCTCTGCCTACTCTCGCCATAAAGCTAGGCACAAAACCAACCAACACTCTTCTTGCTGTACCTCCAACATGGAAAGAGCCGGGAGGGAATTGTAGGGCTTGTTTCTCAGTGTCTCCAATAACGGCATTCAGTGTGCCACCAACTTTTTCTTCTACACCCTCCAGGAGTTCTCCTCAAAATCCATAAATGTCTTGTTATACGTAAAACAAGCAAAGGGCCCAAAGCGAATTGTATAGCTGTTCTCAGTGTCTCTGAGAATTGCTCTGATTATCCGTGTTACCTCTTTGCTAAGACTCTCCAGAGAGCCGTCCTCAAAACCAACACACATCTTGACATATCTCCCACATTGATCGCAGTGTCTCCAGGAACGGCATTCGAGGAGCCAGGAACTTTTCTGCCTACACTGTCTGCGGACAGTTCCTCGAAACCAATATACATCCTGCTATATCTCCCACATGGAAAGTGCCAGGAGGGAAAAGTGGCGATTATGTTTACACTTTCTCGGAACTGCTTCAAATCAACTAGATAGCTTTGTGCTGCAAATCTCCCAAGAGCCAAATGTAAAAGCAGCAAACATCTCGCTGTATGTCCCACATCCAAAGCGCCAAGAGAGAGCTTGCTCTCCCTGTCTTTCAGTACTGTTTTCACTGTCCCGGTTACCTCTTTGCTAACATTCTCTTCAGAGCTGCAGTGAAACCAGGAACCACGTGGAGAAGGCACCCACACTGAAAATGCCTGGAAGGAACATTGGGGCTTCTTCTCAGTGTCTCTGATGTCGGGTTTTACTGTCCCGGGAAAGTCTCTGCTAACACCCTGCAGAGCGCTGTGCCCAATATACAGAAACGTCTTGCGGTATCTCCTACAGGGAAAGTGCCAAGAGGGAATTGTCGAGCTCGTTCTCAGTGTCTCTGAGAATTGCTCTGATTATCCGTGTGACCTCTTTGCTAAGACTCTCCAGAGAGCCGTCCTCAAAACCAACACACATCTTGACATATCTCCCTCATTGATGGCAGGGTCTCCAGGAACGGCATTCAATGAGCCAGGAACTTTTCTCCCTACACTGTCCATTGAGTTGTCCTCAAAAACAATATACATCCTGCTATACCTGCTACATGGGAAGTGCCAGGTGGGAAATGTAGAGCTTGTTCTCCCTGTCTTTGAGTACTGCTTTCTACTCTCCCCGTTACCTCTTTGCTAACATTCTCGAGAGAGAGTTGTGCTCAAAAGCAAAGCACATATCAAGACCTATCTCCACATGGAAAGTGCCAGCAGGGAAAGGTGGGGACTATTCTTGGACTCGATAGGAACTGCTTCAAATCACCTAATTCTCTCTCTGCCTACTCTCGCCATAAAGCTAGGCACAAAACCAACCAACACTCTTCTTGCTGTACCTCCAACATGGAAAGAGCCAGGAGGGAATTGTAGGGCTTGTTTCTCAGTGTCTCCAATAACGGCATTCAGTGTGCCACCAACTTTTTCTTCTACACCCTCCAGGAGTTCTCCTCAAAATCCATAAACGTCTTGTTATACGTAAAACAAGCAAAGGGCCCAAAGCGAATTGTATAGCTGTTCTCAGTGTCTCTGAGAATTGCTCTGATTATCCGTGTTACCTCTTTGCTAAGACTCTCCAGAGAGCCGTCCTCAAAACCAACACACATCTTGACATATCTCCCACATTGATCGCAGTGTCTCCAGGAACGGCATTCGAGGAGCCAGGAACTTTTCTGCCTACACTGTCTGCGGGCAGTTCCTCAAAACCAATATACATCCTGCTATATCTCCCACATGGAAAGTGCCAGGAGGGAAAAGTGGCGATTATGTTTAGACTTTCTCGGAACTGCTTCAAATCAACTAGATAGCTTTGTGCTGCAAATCTCCCAAGAGCCAAATGTAAAAGCAGCAAACATCTCGCTGTATGTCCCACATCCAAAGCGCCAAGAGAGAGCTTGCTCTCCCTGTCTTTGAGTACTGTTTTCACTGTCCCGGTTACCTCTTTGCTAACATTCTCTTCAGAGCTGCACTGAAACCAGGAACCACGTGGAGAAGGCACCCACACTGAAAATGCCTGGAAGGAACATTGGGGCTTCTTCTCAGTGTCTCTGATGTCGGGTTTTACTGTCCCGGGAAAGTCTCTGCTAACAGCCTGCAGAGCGCTGTGCCCAATATACAGAAACGTCTTGCGGTATCTCCTACAGGGAAAGTGCCAAGAGGGAATTGTCGAGCTCGTTCTCAGTGTCTCTGAGAATTGCTCTGATTATCCGTGTGACCTCTTTGCTAAGACTCTCCAGAGAGCCGTCCTCAAAACCAACACACATCTTGACATATCTCCCTCATTGATGGCAGGGTCTCCAGGAACGGCATTCAATGAGCCAGGAACTTTTCTCCCTACACTGTCCATTGAGTTGTCCTCAAAAGCAATATACATCCTGCTATACCTGCTACATGGGAAGTGCCAGGTGGGAAATGTAGAGCTTGTTCTCCCTGTCTTTGAGTACTGCTTTCTACTCTCCCCGTTACCTCTTTGCTAACATTCTCTCGAGAGAGTTGTGCTCAAAAGCAAAGCACATATCAAGACCTATCTCCACATGGAAAGTGCCAGCAGGGAAAGGTGGGGACTATTCTTGGACTCGATAGGAACTGCTTCAAGTCACCTAATTCTCTCTCTGCCTACTCTCGCCATAAAGCTAGGCACAAAACCAACCAACACTCTTCTTGCTGTACCTCCAACATGGAAAGAGCCAGGAGGGAATTGTAGGGCTTGTTTCTCAGTGTCTCCAATAACGGCATTCAGTGTGCCACCAACTTTTTCTTCTACACCCTCCAGGAGTTCTCCTCAAAATCCATAAATGTCTTGTTATACGTAAAACAAGCAAAGGGCCCAAAGCGAATTGTATAGCTGTTCTCAGTGTCTCTGAGAATTGCTCTGATTATCCGTGTTACCTCTTTGCTAAGACTCTCCAGAGAGCCGTCCTCAAAACCAACACACATCTTGACATATCTCCCACATTGATCGCAGTGTCTCCAGGAACGGCATTCGAGGAGCCAGGAACTTTTCTGCCTACACTGTCTGCGGGCAGTTCCTCAAAACCAATATACATCCTGCTATATCTCCCACATGGAAAGTGCCAGGAGGGAAAAGTGGCGATTATGTTTAGACTTTCTCGGAACTGCTTCAAATCAACTAGATAGCTTTGTGCTGCAAATCTCCCAAGAGCCAAATGTAAAAGCAGCAAACATCTCGCTGTATGTCCCACATCCAAAGCGCCAAGAGAGAGCTTGCTCTCCCTGTCTTTGAGTACTGTTTTCACTGTCCCGGTTACCTCTTTGCTAACATTCTCTTCAGAGCTGCACTGAAACCAGGAACCACGTGGAGAAGGCACCCACACTGAAAATGCCTGGAAGGAACATTGGGGCTTCTTCTCAGTGTCTCTGATGTCGGGTTTTACTGTCCCGGGAAAGTCTCTGCTAACACCCTGCAGAGCGCTGTGCCCAATATACAGAAACGTCTTGCGGTATCTCCTACAGGGAAAGTGCCAAGAGGGAATTGTCGAGCTTGTTCTCAGTGTCTCTGAGAATTGCTCTGATTATCCGTGTGACCTCTTTGCTAAGACTCTCCAGAGAGCCGTCCTCAAAACCAACACACATCTTGACATATCTCCCTCATTGATCGCAGGGTCTCCAGGAACGGCATTCAATGAGCCAGGAACTTTTCTCCCTACACTGTCCATTGAGTTGTCCTCAAAAGCAATATACATCCTGCTATACCTGCTACATGGGAAGTGCCAGGTGGGAAATGTAGAGCTTGTTCTCCCTGTCTTTGAGTACTGCTTTCTACTCTCCCCGTTACCTCTTTGCTAACATTCTCGAGAGAGAGTTGTGCTCAAAAGCAAAGCACATATCAAGACCTATCTCCACATGGAAAGTGCCAGCAGGGAAAGGTGGGGACTATTCTTGGACTCGATAGGAACTGCTTCAAGTCACCTAATTCTCTCTCTGCCTACTCTCGCCATAAAGCTAGGCACAAAACCAACCAACACTCTTCTTGCTGTACCTCCAACATGGAAAGAGCCGGGAGGGAATTGTAGGGCTTGTTTCTCAGTGTCTCCAATAACGGCATTCAGTGTGCCACCAACTTTTTCTTCTACACCCTCCAGGAGTTCTCCTCAAAATCCATAAATGTCTTGTTATACGTAAAACAAGCAAAGGGCCCAAAGCGAATTGTATAGCTGTTCTCAGTGTCTCTGAGAATTGCTCTGATTATCCGTGTTACCTCTTTGCTAAGACTCTCCAGAGAGCCGTCCTCAAAACCAACACACATCTTGACATATCTCCCACATTGATCGCAGTGTCTCCAGGAACGGCATTCGAGGAGCCAGGAACTTTTCTGCCTACACTGTCTGCGGGCAGTTCCTCAAAACCAATATACATCCTGCTATATCTCCCACATGGAAAGTGCCAGGAGGGAAAAGTGGCGATTATGTTTAGACTTTCTCGGAACTGCTTCAAATCAACTAGATAGCTTTGTGCTGCAAATCTCCCAAGAGCCAAATGTAAAAGCAGCAAACATCTCGCTGTATGTCCCACATCCAAAGCGCCAAGAGAGAGCTTGCTCTCCCTGTCTTTGAGTACTGTTTTCACTGTCCCGGTTACCTCTTTGCTAACATTCTCTTCAGAGCTGCACTGAAACCAGGAACCACGTGGAGAAGGCACCCACACTGAAAATGCCTGGAAGGAACATTGGGGCTTCTTCTCAGTGTCTCTGATGTCGGGTTTTACTGTCCCGGGAAAGTCTCTGCTAACACCCTGCAGAGCGCCGTGCCCAATATACAGAAACGTCTTGCGGTATCTCCTACAGGGAAAGTGCCAAGAGGGAATTGTTGAGCTTGTTCTCAGTGTCTCTGAGAATTGCTCTGATTATCCGTGTGACCTCTTTGCTAAGACTCTCCAGAGAGCCGTCCTCAAAACCAACACACATCTTGACATATCTCCCTCATTGATGGCAGGGTCTCCAGGAACGGCATTCAATGAGCCAGGAACTTTTCTCCCTACACTGTCCATTGAGTTGTCCTCAAAAGCAATATACCTCCTGCTATACCTGCTACATGGGAAGTGCCAGGTGGGAAATGTAGAGCTTGTTCTCCCTGTCTTTGAGTACTGCTTTCTACTCTCCCCGTTACCTCTTTGCTAACATTCTCGAGAGAGAGTTGTGCTCAAAAGCAAAGCACATATCAAGACCTATCTCCACATGGAAAGTGCCAGCAGGGAAAGGTGGGGACTATTCTTGGACTCGATAGGAACTGCTTCAAATCACCTAATTCTCTCTCTGCCTACTCTCGCCATAAAGCTAGGCACAAAACCAACCAACACTCTTCTTGCTGTACCTCCAACATGGAAAGAGCCAGGAGGGAATTGTAGGGCTTGTTTCTCAGTGTCTCCAATAACGGCATTCAGTGTGCCACCAACTTTTTCTTCTACACCCTCCAGGAGTTCTCCTCAAAATCCATAAACGTCTTGTTATACGTAAAACAAGCAAAGGGCCCAAAGCGAATTGTATAGCTGTTCTCAGTGTCTCTGAGAATTGCTCTGATTATCCGTGTGACCTCTTTGCTAAGACTCTCCAGAGAGCCGTCCTCAAAACCAACACACATCTTGACATATCTCCCACATTGATCGCAGTGTCTCCAGGAACGGCATTCGAGGAGCCAGGAACTTTTCTGCCTACACTGTCTGCGGGCAGTTCCTCAAAACCAATATACATCCTGCTATATCTCCCACATGGAAAGTGCCAGGAGGGAAAAGTGGCGATTATGTTTAGACTTTCTCGGAACTGCTTCAAATCAACTAGATAGCTTTGTGCTGCAAATCTCCCAAGAGCCAAATGTAAAAGCAGCAAACATCTCGCTGTATGTCCCACATCCAAAGCGCCAAGAGAGAGCTTGCTCTCCCTGTCTTTGAGTACTGTTTTCACTGTCCCGGTTCCCTCTTTGCTAACATTCTCTTCAGAGCTGCACTGAAACCAGGAACCACGTGGAGAAGGCACCCACACTGAAAATGCCTGGAAGGAACATTGGGGCTTCTTCTCAGTGTCTCTGATGTCGGGTTTTACTGTCCCGGGAAAGTCTCTGCTAACACCCTGCAGAGCGCTGTGCCCAATATACAGAAACGTCTTGCGGTATCTCCTACAGGGAAAGTGCCAAGAGGGAATTGTCGAGCTTGTTCTCAGTGTCTCTGAGAATTGCTCTGATTATCCGTGTGACCTCTTTGCTAAGACTCTCCAGAGAGCCGTCCTCAAAACCAACATACATCTTGACATATCTCCCTCATTGATGGCAGGGTCTCCAGGAACGGCATTCAATGAGCCAGGAACTTTTCTCCCTACACTGTCCATTGAGTTGTCCTCAAAAGCAATATACATCCTGCTATACCTGCTACATGGGAAGTGCCAGGTGGGAAATGTAGAGCTTGTTCTCCCTGTCTTTGAGTACTGCTTTCTACTCTCCCCGTTACCTCTTTGCTAACATTCTCGAGAGAGAGTTGTGCTCAAAAGCAAAGCACATATCAAGACCTATCTCCACATGGAAAGTGCCAGCAGGGAAAGGTGGGGACTATTCTTGGACTCGATAGGAACTGCTTCAAGTCACCTAATTCTCTCTCTGCCTACTCTCGCCATAAAGCTAGGCACAAAACCAACCAACACTCTTCTTGCTGTACCTCCAACATGGAAAGAGCCAGGAGGGAATTGTAGGGCTTGTTTCTCAGTGTCTCCAATAACGGCATTCAGTGTGCCACCAACTTTTTCTTCTACACCCTCCAGGAGTTCTCCTCAAAATCCATAAATGTCTTGTTATACGTAAAACAAGCAAAGGGCCCAAAGCGAATTGTATAGCTGTTCTCAGTGTCTCTGAGAATTGCTCTGATTATCCGTGTTACCTCTTTGCTAAGACTCTCCAGAGAGCCGTCCTCAAAACCAACACACATCTTGACATATCTCCCACATTGATCGCAGTGTCTCCAGGAACGGCATTCGAGGAGCCAGGAACTTTTCTGCCTACACTGTCTGCGGACAGTTCCTCAAAACCAATATACATCCTGCTATATCTCCCACATGGAAAGTGCCAGGAGGGAAAAGTGGCGATTATGTTTAGACTTTCTCGGAACTGCTTCAAATCAACTAGATAGCTTTGTGCTGCAAATCTCCCAAGAGCCAAATGTAAAAGCAGCAAACATCTCGCTGTATGTCCCACATCCAAAGCGCCAAGAGAGAGCTTGCTCTCCCTGTCTTTGAGTACTGTTTTCACTGTCCCGGTTACCTCTTTGCTAACATTCTCTTCAGAGCTGCACTGAAACCAGGAACCACGTGGAGAAGGCACCCACACTGAAAATGCCTGGAAGGAACATTGGGGCTTCTTCTCAGTGTCTCTGATGTCGGGTTTTACTGTCCCGGGAAAGTCTCTGCTAACACCCTGCAGAGCGCTGTGCCCAATATACAGAAACGTCTTGCGGTATCTCCTACAGGGAAAGTGCCAAGAGGGAATTGTCGAGCTTGTTCTCAGTGTCTCTGAGAATTGCTCTGATTATCCGTGTGACCTCTTTGCTAAGACTCTCCAGAGAGCCGTCCTCAAAACCAACACACATCTTGACATATCTCCCTCATTGATCGCAGGGTCTCCAGGAACGGCATTCAATGAGCCAGGGACTTTTCTCCCTACACTGTCCATTGAGTTGTCCTCAAAAGCAATATACATCCTGCTATACCTGCTACATGGGAATTGCCAGGTGGGAAATGTAGAGCTTGTTCTCCCTGTCTTTGAGTACTGCTTTCTACTCTCCCCGTTACCTCTTTGCTAACATTCTCGAGAGAGAGTTGTGCTCAAAAGCAAAGCACATATCAAGACCTATCTTCACATGGAAAGTGCCAGCAGGGAAAGGTGGGGACTATTCTTGGACTCGATAGGAACTGCTTCAAGTCACCTAATTCTCTCTCTGCCTACTCTCGCCATAAAGCTAGGCACAAAACCAACCAACACTCTTCTTGCTGTACCTCCAACATGGAAAGAGCCAGGAGGGAATTGTAGGGCTTGTTTCTCAGTGTCTCCAATAACGGCATTCAGTGTGCCACCAACTTTTTCTTCTACACCCTCCAGGAGTTCTCCTCAAAATCCATAAATGTCTTGTTATACGTAAAACAAGCAAAGGGCCCAAAGCGAATTGTATAGCTGTTCTCAGTGTCTCTGAGAATTGCTCTGATTATCCGTGTTACCTCTTTGCTAAGACTCTCCAGAGAGCCGTCCTCAAAACCAACACACATCTTGACATATCTCCCACATTGATCGCAGTGTCTCCAGGAACGGCATTCGAGGAGCCAGGAACTTTTCTGCCTACACTGTCTGCGGGCAGTTCCTCAAAACCAATATACATCCTGCTATATCTCCCACATGGAAAGTGCCAGGAGGGAAAAGTGGCGATTATGTTTAGACTTTCTCGGAACTGCTTCAAATCAACTAGATAGCTTTGTGCTGCAAATCTCCCAAGAGCCAAATGTAAAAGCAGCAAACATCTCGCTGTATGTCCCACATCCAAAGCGCCAAGAGAGAGCTTGCTCTCCCTGTCTTTGAGTACTGTTTTCACTGTCCCGGTTACCTCTTTGCTAACATTCTCTTCAGAGCTGCACTGAAACCAGGAACCACGTGGAGAAGGCACCCACACTGAAAATGCCTGGAAGGAACATTGGGGCTTCTTCTCAGTGTCTCTGATGTCGGGTTTTACTGTCCCGGGAAAGTCTCTGCTAACACCCTGCAGAGCGCTGTGCCCAATATACAGAAACGTCTTGCGGTATCTCCTACAGGGAAAGTGCCAAGAGGGAGTTGTCGAGCTCGTTCTCAGTGTCTCTGAGAATTGCTCTGATTATCCGTGTGACCTCTTTGCTAAGACTCTCCAGAGAGCCGTCCTCAAAACCAACACACATCTTGACATATCTCCCTCATTGATCGCAGGGTCTCCAGGAACGGCATTCAATGAGCCAGGGACTTTTCTCCCTACACTGTCCATTGAGTTGTCCTCAAAAGCAATATACATCCTGCTATACCTGCTACATGGGAAGTGCCAGGTGGGAAATGTAGAGCTTGTTCTCCCTGTCTTTGAGTACTGCTTTCTACTCTCCCCGTTACCTCTTTGCTAACATTCTCGAGAGAGAGTTGTGCTCAAAAGCAAAGCACATATCAAGACCTATCTCCACATGGAAAGTGCCAGCAGGGAAAGGTGGGGACTATTCTTGGACTCGATAGGAACTGCTTCAAGTCACCTAATTCTCTCTCTGCCTACTCTCGCCATAAAGCTAGGCACAAAACCAACCAACACTCTTCTTGCTGTACCTCCAACATGGAAAGAGCCAGGAGGGAATTGTAGGGCTTGTTTCTCAGTGTCTCCAATAACGGCATTCAGTGTGCCACCAACTTTTTCTTCTACACCCTCCAGGAGTTCTCCTCAAAATCCATAAATGTCTTGTTATACGTAAAACAAGCAAAGGGCCCAAAGCGAATTGTATAGCTGTTCTCAGTGTCTCTGAGAATTGCTCTGATTATCCGTGTTACCTCTTTGCTAAGACTCTCCAGAGAGCCGTCCTCAAAACCAACACACATCTTGACATATCTCCCACATTGATCGCAGTGTCTCCAGGAACGGCATTCGAGGAGCCAGGAACTTTTCTGCCTACACTGTCTGCGGACAGTTCCTCAAAACCAATATACATCCTGCTATATCTCCCACATGGAAAGTGCCAGGAGGGAAAAGTGGCGATTATGTTTAGACTTTCTCGGAACTGCTTCAAATCAACTAGATAGCTTTGTGCTGCAAATCTCCCAAGAGCCAAATGTAAAAGCAGCAAACATCTCGCTGTATGTCCCACATCCAAAGCGCCAAGAGAGAGCTTGCTCTCCCTGTCTTTGAGTACTGTTTTCACTGTCCCGGTTACCTCTTTGCTAACATTCTCTTCAGAGCTGCACTGAAACCAGGAACCACGTGGAGAAGGCACCCACACTGAAAATGCCTGGAAGGAACATTGGGGCTTCTTCTCAGTGTCTCTGATGTCGGGTTTTACTGTCCCGGGAAAGTCTCTGCTAACACCCTGCAGAGCGCTGTGCCCAATATACAGAAACGTCTTGCGGTATCTCCTACAGGGAAAGTGCCAAGAGGGAATTGTCGAGCTTGTTCTCAGTGTCTCTGAGAATTGCTCTGATTATCCGTGTGACCTCTTTGCTAAGACTCTCCAGAGAGCCGTCCTCAAAACCAACACACATCTTGACATATCTCCCTCATTGATGGCAGGGTCTCCAGGAACGGCATTCAATGAGCCAGGGACTTTTCTCCCTACACTGTCCATTGAGTTGTCCTCAAAAGCAATATACATCCTGCTATACCTGCTACATGGGAAGTGCCAGGTGGGAAATGTAGAGCTTGTTCTCCCTGTCTTTGAGTACTGCTTTCTACTCTCCCCGTTACCTCTTTGCTAACATTCTCTCGAGAGAGTTGTGCTCAAAAGCAAAGCACATATCAAGACCTATCTCCACATGGAAAGTGCCAGCAGGGAAAGGTGGGGACTATTCTTGGACTCGATAGGAACTGCTTCAAGTCACCTAATTCTCTCTCTGCCTACTCTCGCCATAAAGCTAGGCACAAAACCAACCAACACTCTTCTTGCTGTACCTCCAACATGGAAAGAGCCAGGAGGGAATTGTAGGGCTTGTTTCTCAGTGTCTCCAATAACGGCATTCAGTGTGCCACCAACTTTTTCTTCTACACCCTCCAGGAGTTCTCCTCAAAATCCATAAATGTCTTGTTATACGTAAAACAAGCAAAGGGCCCAAAGCGAATTGTATAGCTGTTCTCAGTGTCTCTGAGAATTGCTCTGATTATCCGTGTTACCTCTTTGCTAAGACTCTCCAGAGAGCCGTCCTCAAAACCAACACACATCTTGACATATCTCCCACATTGATCGCAGTGTCTCCAGGAACGGCATTCGAGGAGCCAGGAACTTTTCTGCCTACACTGTCTGCGGGCAGTTCCTCAAAACCAATATACATCCTGCTATATCTCCCACATGGAAAGTGCCAGGAGGGAAAAGTGGCGATTATGTTTAGACTTTCTCGGAACTGCTTCAAATCAACTAGATAGCTTTGTGCTGCAAATCTCCCAAGAGCCAAATGTAAAAGCAGCAAACATCTCGCTGTATGTCCCACATCCAAAGTGCCAAGAGAGAGCTTGCTCTCCCTGTCTTTGAGTACTGTTTTCACTGTCCCGGTTACCTCTTTGCTAACATTCTCTTCAGAGCTGCACTGAAACCAGGAACCACGTGGAGAAGGCACCCACACTGAAAATGCCTGGAAGGAACATTGGGGCTTCTTCTCAGTGTCTCTGATGTCGGGTTTTACTGTCCCGGGAAAGTCTCTGCTAACAGCCTGCAGAGCGCTGTGCCCAATATACAGAAACGTCTTGCGGTATCTCCTACAGGGAAAGTGCCAAGAGGGAATTGTCGAGCTTGTTCTCAGTGTCTCTGAGAATTGCTCTGATTATCCGTGTGACCTCTTTGCTAAGACTCTCCAGAGAGCCGTCCTCAAAACCAACACACATCTTGACATATCTCCCTCATTGATCGCAGGGTCTCCAGGAACGGCATTCAATGAGCCAGGAACTTTTCTCCCTACACTGTCCATTGAGTTGTCCTCAAAAGCAATATACATCCTGCTATACCTGCTACATGGGAAGTGCCAGGTGGGAAATGTAGAGCTTGTTCTCCCTGTCTTTGAGTACTGCTTTCTACTCTCCCCGTTACCTCTTTGCTAACATTCTCGAGAGAGATTTGTGCTCAAAAGCAAAGCACATATCAAGACCTATCTCCACATGGAAAGTGCCAGCAGGGAAAGGTGGGGACTATTCTTGGACTCGATAGGAACTGCTTCAAGTCACCTAATTCTCTCTCTGCCTACTCTCGCCATAAAGCTAGGCACAAAACCAACCAACACTCTTCTTGCTGTACCTCCAACATGGAAAGAGCCAGGAGGGAATTGTAGGGCTTGTTTCTCAGTGTCTCCAATAACGGCATTCAGTGTGCCACCAACTTTTTCTTCTACACCCTCCAGGAGTTCTCCTCAAAATCCATAAACGTCTTGTTATACGTAAAACAAGCAAAGGGCCCAAAGCGAATTGTATAGCTGTTCTCAGTGTCTCTGAGAATTGCTCTGATTATCCGTGTTACCTCTTTGCTAAGACTCTCCAGAGAGCCGTCCTCAAAACCAACACACATCTTGACATATCTCCCACATTGATCGCAGTGTCTCCAGGAACGGCATTCGAGGAGCCAGGAACTTTTCTGCCTACACTGTCTGCGGCCAGTTCCTCAAAACCAATATACATCCTGCTATATCTCCCACATGGAAAGCGCCAGGAGGGAAAAGTGGCGATTATGTTTAGACTTTCTCGGAACTGCTTCAAATCAACTAGATAGCTTTGTGCTGCAAATCTCCCAAGAGCCAAATGTAAAAGCAGCAAACATCTCGCTGTATGTCCCACATCCAAAGCGCCAAGAGAGAGCTTGCTCTCCCTGTCTTTGAGTACTGTTTTCACTGTCCCGGTTACCTCTTTGCTAACATTCTCTTCAGAGCTGCACTGAAACCAGGAACCACGTGGAGAAGGCACCCACACTGAAAATGCCTGGAAGGAACATTGGGGCTTCTTCTCAGTGTCTCTGATGTCGGGTTTTACTGTCCCGGGAAAGTCTCTGCTAACAGCCTGCAGAGCGCTGTGCCCAATATACAGAAACGTCTTGCGGTATCTCCTACAGGGAAAGTGCCAAGAGGGAATTGTCGAGCTTGTTCTCAGTGTCTCTGAGAATTGCTCTGATTATCCGTGTGACCTCTTTGCTAAGACTCTCCAGAGAGCCGTCCTCAAAACCAACACACATCTTGACATATCTCCCTCATTGATCGCAGGGTCTCCAGGAACGGCATTCAATGAGCCAGGAACTTTTCTCCCTACACTGTCCATTGAGTTGTCCTCAAAAGCAATATACATCCTGCTATACCTGCTACATGGGAAGTGCCAGGTGGGAAATGTAGAGCTTGTTCTCCCTGTCTTTGAGTACTGCTTTCTACTCTCCCCGTTACCTCTTTGCTAACATTCTCGAGAGAGAGTTGTGCTCAAAAGCAAAGCACATATCAAGACCTATCTCCACATGGAAAGTGCCAGCAGGGAAAGGTGGGGACTATTCTTGGACTCGATAGGAACTGCTTCAAGTCACCTAATTCTCTCTCTGCCTACTCTCGCCATAAAGCTAGGCACAAAACCAACCAACACTCTTCTTGCTGTACCTCCAACATGGAAAGAGCCGGGAGGGAATTGTAGGGCTTGTTTCTCAGTGTCTCCAATAACGGCATTCAGTGTGCCACCAACTTTTTCTTCTACACCCTCCAGGAGTTCTCCTCAAAATCCATAAATGTCTTGTTATACGTAAAACAAGCAAAGGGCCCAAAGCGAATTGTATAGCTGTTCTCAGTGTCTCTGAGAATTGCTCTGATTATCCGTGTTACCTCTTTGCTAAGACTCTCCAGAGAGCCGTCCTCAAAACCAACACACATCTTGACATATCTCCCACATTGATCGCAGTGTCTCCAGGAACGGCATTCGAGGAGCCAGGAACTTTTCTGCCTACACTGTCTGCGGGCAGTTCCTCAAAACCAATATACATCCTGCTATATCTCCCACATGGAAAGTGCCAGGAGGGAAAAGTGGCGATTATGTTTAGACTTTCTCGGAACTGCTTCAAATCAACTAGATAGCTTTGTGCTGCAAATCTCCCAAGAGCCAAATGTAAAAGCAGCAAACATCTCGCTGTATGTCCCACATCCAAAGCGCCAAGAGAGAGCTTGCTCTCCCTGTCTTTGAGTACTGTTTTCACTGTCCCGGTTACCTCTTTGCTAACATTCTCTTCAGAGCTGCACTGAAACCAGGAACCACGTGGAGAAGGCACCCACACTGAAAATGCCTGGAAGGAACATTGGGGCTTCTTCTCAGTGTCTCTGATGTCGGGTTTTACTGTCCCGGGAAAGTCTCTGCTAACAGCCTGCAGAGCGCTGTGCCCAATATACAGAAACGTCTTGCGGTATCTCCTACAGGGAAAGTGCCAAGAGGGAATTGTCGAGCTTCTTCTCAGTGTCTCTGAGAATTGCTCTGATTATCCGTGTGACCTCTTTGCTAAGACTCTCCAGAGAGCCGTCCTCAAAACCAACACACATCTTGACATATCTCCCTCATTGATGGCAGGGTCTCCAGGAACGGCATTCAATGAGCCAGGAACTTTTCTCCCTACACTGTCCATTGAGTTGTCCTCAAAAGCAATATACCTCCTGCTATACCTGCTACATGGGAAGTGCCAGGTGGGAAATGTAGAGCTTGTTCTCCCTGTCTTTGAGTACTGCTTTCTACTCTCCCCGTTACCTCTTTGCTAACATTCTCGAGAGAGAGTTGTGCTCAAAAGCAAAGCACATATCAAGACCTATCTCCACATGGAAAGTGCCAGCAGGGAAAGGTGGGGACTATTCTTGGACTCGATAGGAACTGCTTCAAGTCACCTAATTCTCTCTCTGCCTACTCTCGCCATAAAGCTAGGCACAAAACCAACCAACACTCTTCTTGCTGTACCTCCAACATGGAAAGAGCCGGGAGGGAATTGTAGGGCTTGTTTCTCAGTGTCTCCAATAACGGCATTCAGTGTGCCACCAACTTTTTCTTCTACACCCTCCAGGAGTTCTCCTCAAAATCCATAAATGTCTTGTTATACGTAAAACAAGCAAAGGGCCCAAAGCGAATTGTATAGCTGTTCTCAGTGTCTCTGAGAATTGCTCTGATTATCCGTGTTACCTCTTTGCTAAGACTCTCCAGAGAGCCGTCCTCAAAACCAACACACATCTTGACATATCTCCCACATTGATCGCAGTGTCTCCAGGAACGGCATTCGAGGAGCCAGGAACTTTTCTGCCTACACTGTCTGCGGGCAGTTCCTCAAAACCAATATACATCCTGCTATATCTCCCACATGGAAAGTGCCAGGAGGGAAAAGTGGCGATTATGTTTAGACTTTCTCGGAACTGCTTCAAATCAACTAGATAGCTTTGTGCTGCAAATCTCCCAAGAGCCAAATGTAAAAGCAGCAAACATCTCGCTGTATGTCCCACATCCAAAGCGCCAAGAGAGAGCTTGCTCTCCCTGTCTTTGAGTACTGTTTTCACTGTCCCGGTTACCTCTTTGCTAACATTCTCTTCAGAGCTGCACTGAAACCAGGAACCACGTGGAGAAGGCACCCACACTGAAAATGCCTGGAAGGAACATTGGGGCTTCTTCTCAGTGTCTCTGATGTCGGGTTTTACTGTCCCGGGAAAGTCTCTGCTAACAGCCTGCAGAGCGCTGTGCCCAATATACAGAAACGTCTTGCGGTATCTCCTACAGGGAAAGTGCCAAGAGGGAATTGTCGAGCTTCTTCTCAGTGTCTCTGAGAATTGCTCTGATTATCCGTGTGACCTCTTTGCTAAGACTCTCCAGAGAGCCGTCCTCAAAACCAACACACATCTTGACATATCTCCCTCATTGATGGCAGGGTCTCCAGGAACGGCATTCAATGAGCCAGGAACTTTTCTCCCTACACTGTCCATTGAGTTGTCCTCAAAAGCAATATACCTCCTGCTATACCTGCTACATGGGAAGTGCCAGGTGGGAAATGTAGAGCTTGTTCTCCCTGTCTTTGAGTACTGCTTTCTACTCTCCCCGTTACCTCTTTGCTAACATTCTCGAGAGAGAGTTGTGCTCAAAAGCAAAGCACATATCAAGACCTATCTCCACATGGAAAGTGCCAGCAGGGAAAGGTGGGGACTATTCTTGGACTCGATAGGAACTGCTTCAAATCACCTAATTCTCTCTCTGCCTACTCTCGCCATAAAGCTAGGCACAAAACCAACCAACACTCTTCTTGCTGTACCTCCAACATGGAAAGAGCCAGGAGGGAATTGTAGGGCTTGTTTCTCAGTGTCTCCAATAACGGCATTCAGTGTGCCACCAACTTTTTCTTCTACACCCTCCAGGAGTTCTCCTCAAAATCCATAAACGTCTTGTTATACGTAAAACAAGCAAAGGGCCCAAAGCGAATTGTATAGCTGTTCTCAGTGTCTCTGAGAATTGCTCTGATTATCCGTGTGACCTCTTTGCTAAGACTCTCCAGAGAGCCGTCCTCAAAACCAACACACATCTTGACATATCTCCCACATTGATCGCAGTGTCTCCAGGAACGGCATTCGAGGAGCCAGGAACTTTTCTGCCTACACTGTCTGCGGGCAGTTCCTCAAAACCAATATACATCCTGCTATATCTCCCACATGGAAAGTGCCAGGAGGGAAAAGTGGCGATTATGTTTAGACTTTCTCGGAACTGCTTCAAATCAACTAGATAGCTTTGTGCTGCAAATCTCCCAAGAGCCAAATGTAAAAGCAGCAAACATCTCGCTGTATGTCCCACATCCAAAGCGCCAAGAGAGAGCTTGCTCTCCCTGTCTTTGAGTACTGTTTTCACTGTCCCGGTTACCTCTTTGCTAACATTCTCTTCAGAGCTGCACTGAAACCAGGAACCACGTGGAGAAGGCACCCACACTGAAAATGCCTGGAAGGAACATTGGGGCTTCTTCTCAGTGTCTCTGATGTCGGGTTTTACTGTCCCGGGAAAGTCTCTGCTAACACCCTGCAGAGCGCTGTGCCCAATATACAGAAACGTCTTGCGGTATCTCCTACAGGGAAAGTGCCAAGAGGGAATTGTCGAGCTTGTTCTCAGTGTCTCTGAGAATTGCTCTGATTATCCGTGTGACCTCTTTGCTAAGACTCTCCAGAGAGCCGTCCTCAAAACCAACACACATCTTGACATATCTCCCTCATTGATGGCAGGGTCTCCAGGAACGGCATTCAATGAGCCAGGGACTTTTCTCCCTACACTGTCCATTGAGTTGTCCTCAAAAGCAATATACATCCTGCTATACCTGCTACATGGGAAGTGCCAGGTGGGAAATGTAGAGCTTGTTCTCCCTGTCTTTGAGTACTGCTTTCTACTCTCCCCGTTACCTCTTTGCTAACATTCTCGAGAGAGAGTTGTGCTCAAAAGCAAAGCACATATCAAGACCTATCTCCACATGGAAAGTGCCAGCAGGGAAAGGTGGGGACTATTCTTGGACTCGATAGGAACTGCTTCAAGTCACCTAATTCTCTCTCTGCCTACTCTCGCCATAAAGCTAGGCACAAAACCAACCAACACTCTTCTTGCTGTACCTCCAACATGGAAAGAGCCAGGAGGGAATTGTAGGGCTTGTTTCTCAGTGTCTCCAATAACGGCATTCAGTGTGCCACCAACTTTTTCTTCTACACCCTCCAGGAGTTCTCCTCAAAATCCATAAATGTCTTGTTATACGTAAAACAAGCAAAGGGCCCAAAGCGAATTGTATAGCTGTTCTCAGTGTCTCTGAGAATTGCTCTGATTATCCGTGTTACCTCTTTGCTAAGACTCTCCAGAGAGCCGTCCTCAAAACCAACACACATCTTGACATATCTCCCACATTGATCGCAGTGTCTCCAGGAACGGCATTCGAGGAGCCAGGAACTTTTCTGCCTACACTGTCTGCGGACAGTTCCTCAAAACCAATATACATCCTGCTATATCTCCCACATGGAAAGTGCCAGGAGGGAAAAGTGGCGATTATGTTTAGACTTTCTCGGAACTGCTTCAAATCAACTAGATAGCTTTGTGCTGCAAATCTCCCAAGAGCCAAATGTAAAAGCAGCAAACATCTCGCTGTATGTCCCACATCCAAAGCGCCAAGAGAGAGCTTGCTCTCCCTGTCTTTGAGTACTGTTTTCACTGTCCCGGTTACCTCTTTGCTAACATTCTCTTCAGAGCTGCACTGAAACCAGGAACCACGTGGAGAAGGCACCCACACTGAAAATGCCTGGAAGGAACATTGGGGCTTCTTCTCAGTGTCTCTGATGTCGGGTTTTACTGTCCCGGGAAAGTCTCTGCTAACACCCTGCAGAGCGCTGTGCCCAATATACAGAAACGTCTTGCGGTATCTCCTACAGGGAAAGTGCCAAGAGGGAATTGTCGAGCTTGTTCTCAGTGTCTCTGAGAATTGCTCTGATTATCCGTGTGACCTCTTTGCTAAGACTCTCCAGAGAGCCGTCCTCAAAACCAACACACATCTTGACATATCTCCCTCATTGATGGCAGGGTCTCCAGGAACGGCATTCAATGAGCCAGGGACTTTTCTCCCTACACTGTCCATTGAGTTGTCCTCAAAAGCAATATACATCCTGCTATACCTGCTACATGGGAAGTGCCAGGTGGGAAATGTAGAGCTTGTTCTCCCTGTCTTTGAGTACTGCTTTCTACTCTCCCCGTTACCTCTTTGCTAACATTCTCTCGAGAGAGTTGTGCTCAAAAGCAAAGCACATATCAAGACCTATCTCCACATGGAAAGTGCCAGCAGGGAAAGGTGGGGACTATTCTTGGACTCGATAGGAACTGCTTCAAGTCACCTAATTCTCTCTCTGCCTACTCTCGCCATAAAGCTAGGCACAAAACCAACCAACACTCTTCTTGCTGTACCTCCAACATGGAAAGAGCCAGGAGGGAATTGTAGGGCTTGTTTCTCAGTGTCTCCAATAACGGCATTCAGTGTGCCACCAACTTTTTCTTCTACACCCTCCAGGAGTTCTCCTCAAAATCCATAAATGTCTTGTTATACGTAAAACAAGCAAAGGGCCCAAAGCGAATTGTATAGCTGTTCTCAGTGTCTCTGAGAATTGCTCTGATTATCCGTGTTACCTCTTTGCTAAGACTCTCCAGAGAGCCGTCCTCAAAACCAACACACATCTTGACATATCTCCCACATTGATCGCAGTGTCTCCAGGAACGGCATTCGAGGAGCCAGGAACTTTTCTGCCTACACTGTCTGCGGGCAGTTCCTCAAAACCAATATACATCCTGCTATATCTCCCACATGGAAAGTGCCAGGAGGGAAAAGTGGCGATTATGTTTAGACTTTCTCGGAACTGCTTCAAATCAACTAGATAGCTTTGTGCTGCAAATCTCCCAAGAGCCAAATGTAAAAGCAGCAAACATCTCGCTGTATGTCCCACATCCAAAGTGCCAAGAGAGAGCTTGCTCTCCCTGTCTTTGAGTACTGTTTTCACTGTCCCGGTTACCTCTTTGCTAACATTCTCTTCAGAGCTGCACTGAAACCAGGAACCACGTGGAGAAGGCACCCACACTGAAAATGCCTGGAAGGAACATTGGGGCTTCTTCTCAGTGTCTCTGATGTCGGGTTTTACTGTCCCGGGAAAGTCTCTGCTAACACCCTGCAGAGCGCTGTGCCCAATATACAGAAACGTCTTGCGGTATCTCCTACAGGGAAAGTGCCAAGAGGGAATTGTCGAGCTCGTTCTCAGTGTCTCTGAGAATTGCTCTGATTATCCGTGTGACCTCTTTGCTAAGACTCTCCAGAGAGCCGTCCTCAAAACCAACACACATCTTGACATATCTCCCTCATTGATCGCAGGGTCTCCAGGAACGGCATTCAATGAGCCAGGAACTTTTCTCCCTACACTGTCCATTGAGTTGTCCTCAAAAGCAATATACATCCTGCTATACCTGCTACATGGGAAGTGCCAGGTGGGAAATGTAGAGCTTGTTCTCCCTGTCTTTGAGTACTGCTTTCTACTCTCCCCGTTACCTCTTTGCTAACATTCTCGAGAGAGATTTGTGCTCAAAAGCAAAGCACATATCAAGACCTATCTCCACATGGAAAGTGCCAGCAGGGAAAGGTGGGGACTATTCTTGGACTCGATAGGAACTGCTTCAAGTCACCTAATTCTCTCTCTGCCTACTCTCGCCATAAAGCTAGGCACAAAACCAACCAACACTCTTCTTGCTGTACCTCCAACATGGAAAGAGCCAGGAGGGAATTGTAGGGCTTGTTTCTCAGTGTCTCCAATAACGGCATTCAGTGTGCCACCAACTTTTTCTTCTACACCCTCCAGGAGTTCTCCTCAAAATCCATAAACGTCTTGTTATACGTAAAACAAGCAAAGGGCCCAAAGTGAATTGTATAGCTGTTCTCAGTGTCTCTGAGAATTGCTCTGATTATCCGTGTTACCTCTTTGCTAAGACTCTCCAGAGAGCCGTCCTCAAAACCAACACACATCTTGACATATCTCCCACATTGATCGCAGTGTCTCCAGGAACGGCATTCGAGGAGCCAGGAACTTTTCTGCCTACACTGTCTGCGGCCAGTTCCTCAAAACCAATATACATCCTGCTATATCTCCCACATGGAAAGCGCCAGGAGGGAAAAGTGGCGATTATGTTTAGACTTTCTCGGAACTGCTTCAAATCAACTAGATAGCTTTGTGCTGCAAATCTCCCAAGAGCCAAATGTAAAAGCAGCAAACATCTCGCTGTATGTCCCACATCCAAAGCGCCAAGAGAGAGCTTGCTCTCCCTGTCTTTGAGTACTGTTTTCACTGTCCCGGTTACCTCTTTGCTAACATTCTCTTCAGAGCTGCACTGAAACCAGGAACCACGTGGAGAAGGCACCCACACTGAAAATGCCTGGAAGGAACATTGGGGCTTCTTCTCAGTGTCTCTGATGTCGGGTTTTACTGTCCCGGGAAAGTCTCTGCTAACAGCCTGCAGAGCGCCGTGCCCAATATACAGAAACGTCTTGCGGTATCTCCTACAGGGAAAGTGCCAAGAGGGAATTGTCGAGCTTGTTCTCAGTGTCTCTGAGAATTGCTCTGATTATCCGTGTGACCTCTTTGCTAAGACTCTCCAGAGAGCCGTCCTCAAAACCAACACACATCTTGACATATCTCCCTCATTGATCGCAGGGTCTCCAGGAACGGCATTCAATGAGCCAGGAACTTTTCTCCCTACACTGTCCATTGAGTTGTCCTCAAAAGCAATATACATCCTGCTATACCTGCTACATGGGAAGTGCCAGGTGGGAAATGTAGAGCTTGTTCTCCCTGTCTTTGAGTACTGCTTTCTACTCTCCCCGTTACCTCTTTGCTAACATTCTCGAGAGAGAGTTGTGCTCAAAAGCAAAGCACATATCAAGACCTATCTCCACATGGAAAGTGCCAGCAGGGAAAGGTGGGGACTATTCTTGGACTCGATAGGAACTGCTTCAAGTCACCTAATTCTCTCTCTGCCTACTCTCGCCATAAAGCTAGGCACAAAACCAACCAACACTCTTCTTGCTGTACCTCCAACATGGAAAGAGCCGGGAGGGAATTGTAGGGCTTGTTTCTCAGTGTCTCCAATAACGGCATTCAGTGTGCCACCAACTTTTTCTTCTACACCCTCCAGGAGTTCTCCTCAAAATCCATAAATGTCTTGTTATACGTAAAACAAGCAAAGGGCCCAAAGCGAATTGTATAGCTGTTCTCAGTGTCTCTGAGAATTGCTCTGATTATCCGTGTTACCTCTTTGCTAAGACTCTCCAGAGAGCCGTCCTCAAAACCAACACACATCTTGACATATCTCCCACATTGATCGCAGTGTCTCCAGGAACGGCATTCGAGGAGCCAGGAACTTTTCTGCCTACACTGTCTGCGGGCAGTTCCTCGAAACCAATATACATCCTGCTATATCTCCCACATGGAAAGTGCCAGGAGGGAAAAGTGGCGATTATGTTTAGACTTTCTCGGAACTGCTTCAAATCAACTAGATAGCTTTGTGCTGCAAATCTCCCAAGAGCCAAATGTAAAAGCAGCAAACATCTCGCTGTATGTCCCACATCCAAAGCGCCAAGAGAGAGCTTGCTCTCCCTGTCTTTGAGTACTGTTTTCACTGTCCCGGTTACCTCTTTGCTAACATTCTCTTCAGAGCTGCACTGAAACCAGGAACCACGTGGAGAAGGCACCCACACTGAAAATGCCTGGAAGGAACATTGGGGCTTCTTCTCAGTGTCTCTGATGTCGGGTTTTACTGTCCCGGGAAAGTCTCTGCTAACACCCTGCAGAGCGCTGTGCCCAATATACAGAAACGTCTTGCGGTATCTCCTACAGGGAAAGTGCCAAGAGGGAATTGTCGAGCTTCTTCTCAGTGTCTCTGAGAATTGCTCTGATTATCCGTGTGACCTCTTTGCTAAGACTCTCCAGAGAGCCGTCCTCAAAACCAACACACATCTTGACATATCTCCCTCATTGATCGCAGGGTCTCCAGGAACGGCATTCAATGAGCCAGGAACTTTTCTCCCTACACTGTCCATTGAGTTGTCCTCAAAAGCAATATACATCCTGCTATACCTGCTACATGGGAAGTGCCAGGTGGGAAATGTAGAGCTTGTTCTCCCTGTCTTTGAGTACTGCTTTCTACTCTCCCCGTTACCTCTTTGCTAACATTCTCGAGAGAGATTTGTGCTCAAAAGCAAAGCACATATCAAGACCTATCTCCACATGGAAAGTGCCAGCAGGGAAAGGTGGGGACTATTCTTGGACTCGATAGGAACTGCTTCAAGTCACCTAATTCTCTCTCTGCCTACTCTCGCCATAAAGCTAGGCACAAAACCAACCAACACTCTTCTTGCTGTACCTCCAACATGGAAAGAGCCGGGAGGGAATTGTAGGGCTTGTTTCTCAGTGTCTCCAATAACGGCATTCAGTGTGCCACCAACTTTTTCTTCTACACCCTCCAGGAGTTCCCCTCAAAATCCATAAATGTCTTGTTATACGTAAAACAAGCAAAGGGCCCAAAGCGAATTGTATAGCTGTTCTCAGTGTCTCTGAGAATTGCTCTGATTATCCGTGTTACCTCTTTGCTAAGACTCTCCAGAGAGCCGTCCTCAAAACCAACACACATCTTGACATATCTCCCACATTGATCGCAGTGTCTCCAGGAACGGCATTCGAGGAGCCAGGAACTTTTCTGCCTACACTGTCTGCGGGCAGTTCCTCGAAACCAATATACATCCTGCTATATCTCCCACATGGAAAGTGCCAGGAGGGAAAAGTGGCGATTATGTTTAGACTTTCTCGGAACTGCTTCAAATCAACTAGATAGCTTTGTGCTGCAAATCTCCCAAGAGCCAAATGTAAAAGCAGCAAACATCTCGCTGTATGTCCCACATCCAAAGCGCCAAGAGAGAGCTTGCTCTCCCTGTCTTTGAGTACTGTTTTCACTGTCCCGGTTACCTCTTTGCTAACATTCTCTTCAGAGCTGCACTGAAACCAGGAACCACGTGGAGAAGGCACCCACACTGAAAATGCCTGGAAGGAACATTGGGGCTTCTTCTCAGTGTCTCTGATGTCGGGTTTTACTGTCCCGGGAAAGTCTCTGCTAACAGCCTGCAGAGCGCTGTGCCCAATATACAGAAACGTCTTGCGGTATCTCCTACAGGGAAAGTGCCAAGAGGGAATTGTCGAGCTTGTTCTCAGTGTCTCTGAGAATTGCTCTGATTATCCGTGTGACCTCTTTGCTAAGACTCTCCAGAGAGCCGTCCTCAAAACCAACACACATCTTGACATATCTCCCTCATTGATCGCAGGGTCTCCAGGAACGGCATTCAATGAGCCAGGAACTTTTCTCCCTACACTGTCCATTGAGTTGTCCTCAAAAGCAATATACATCCTGCTATACCTGCTACATGGGAAGTGCCAGGTGGGAAATGTAGAGCTTGTTCTCCCTGTCTTTGAGTACTGCTTTCTACTCTCCCCGTTACCTCTTTGCTAACATTCTCGAGAGAGATTTGTGCTCAAAAGCAAAGCACATATCAAGACCTATCTCCACATGGAAAGTGCCAGCAGGGAAAGGTGGGGACTATTCTTGGACTCGATAGGAACTGCTTCAAGTCACCTAATTCTCTCTCTGCCTACTCTCGCCATAAAGCTAGGCACAAAACCAACCAACACTCTTCTTGCTGTACCTCCAACATGGAAAGAGCCGGGAGGGAATTGTAGGGATTGTTTCTCAGTGTCTCCAATAACGGCATTCAGTGTGCCACCAACTTTTTCTTCTACACCCTCCAGGAGTTCTCCTCAAAATCCATAAATGTCTTGTTATACGTAAAACAAGCAAAGGGCCCAAAGCGAATTGTATAGCTGTTCTCAGTGTCTCTGAGAATTGCTCTGATTATCCGTGTTACCTCTTTGCTAAGACTCTCCAGAGAGCCGTCCTCAAAACCAACACACATCTTGACATATCTCCCACATTGATCGCAGTGTCTCCAGGAACGGCATTCGAGGAGCCAGGAACTTTTCTGCCTACACTGTCTGCGGGCAGTTCCTCAAAACCAATATACATCCTGCTATATCTCCCACATGGAAAGTGCCAGGAGGGAAAAGTGGCGATTATGTTTAGACTTTCTCGGAACTGCTTCAAATCAACTAGATAGCTTTGTGCTGCAAATCTCCCAAGAGCCAAATGTAAAAGCAGCAAACATCTCGCTGTATGTCCCACATCCAAAGCGCCAAGAGAGAGCTTGCTCTCCCTGTCTTTGAGTACTGTTTTCACTGTCCCGGTTACCTCTTTGCTAACATTCTCTTCAGAGCTGCACTGAAACCAGGAACCACGTGGAGAAGGCACCCACACTGAAAATGCCTGGAAGGAACATTGGGGCTTCTTCTCAGTGTCTCTGATGTCGGGTTTTACTGTCCCGGGAAAGTCTCTGCTAACAGCCTGCAGAGCGCTGTGCCCAATATACAGAAACGTCTTGCGGTATCTCCTACAGGGAAAGTGCCAAGAGGGAATTGTTGAGCTTGTTCTCAGTGTCTCTGAGAATTGCTCTGATTATCCGTGTGACCTCTTTGCTAAGACTCTCCAGAGAGCCGTCCTCAAAACCAACACACATCTTGACATATCTCCCTCATTGATCGCAGGGTCTCCAGGAACGGCATTCAATGAGCCAGGAACTTTTCTCCCTACACTGTCCATTGAGTTGTCCTCAAAAGCAATATACATCCTGCTATACCTGCTACATGGGAAGTGCCAGGTGGGAAATGTAGAGCTTGTTCTCCCTGTCTTTGAGTACTGCTTTCTACTCTCCCCGTTACCTCTTTGCTAACATTCTCTCGAGAGAGTTGTGCTCAAAAGCAAAGCACATATCAAGACCTATCTCCACATGGAAAGTGCCAGCAGGGAAAGGTGGGGACTATTCTTGGACTCGATAGGAACTGCTTCAAGTCACCTAATTCTCTCTCTGCCTACTCTCGCCATAAAGCTAGGCACAAAACCAACCAACACTCTTCTTGCTGTACCTCCATCATGGAAAGAGCCAGGAGGGAATTGTAGGGCTTGTTTCTCAGTGTCTCCAATAACGGCATTCAGTGTGCCACCAACTTTTTCTTCTACACCCTCCAGGAGTTCTCCTCAAAATCCATAAACGTCTTGTTATACGTAAAACAAGCAAAGGGCCCAAAGCGAATTGTATAGCTGTTCTCAGTGTCTCTGAGAATTGCTCTGATTATCCGTGTTACCTCTTTGCTAAGACTCTCCAGAGAGCCGTCCTCAAAACCAACACACATCTTGACATATCTCCCACATTGATCGCAGTGTCTCCAGGAACGGCATTCGAGGAGCCAGGAACTTTTCTGCCTACACTGTCTGCGGGCAGTTCCTCAAAACCAATATACATCCTGCTATATCTCCCACATGGAAAGTGCCAGGAGGGAAAAGTGGCGATTATGTTTAGACTTTCTCAGAACTGCTTCAAATCAACTAGATAGCTTTGTGCTGCAAATCTCCCAAGAGCCAAATGTAAAAGCCGCAAACATCTCGCTGTATGTCCCACATCCAAAGCGCCAAGAGAGAGCTTGCTCTCCCTGTCTTTGAGTACTGTTTTCACTGTCCCGGTTACCTCTTTGCTAACATTCTCTTCAGAGCTGCAGTGAAACCAGGAACCACGTGGAGAAGGCACCCACACTGAAAATGCCTGGAAGGAACATTGGGGCTTCTTCTCAGTGTCTCTGATGTCGGGTTTTACTGTCCCGGGAAAGTCTCTGCTAACACCCTGCAGAGCGCTGTGCCCAATATACAGAAACGTCTTGCGGTATCTCCTACAGGGAAAGTGCCAAGAGGGAATTGTCGAGCTCGTTCTCAGTGTCTCTGAGAATTGCTCTGATTATCCGTGTGACCTCTTTGCTAAGACTCTCCAGAGAGCCGTCCTCAAAACCAACACACATCTTGACATATCTCCCTCATTGATCGCAGGGTCTCCAGGAACGGCATTCAATGAGCCAGGAACTTTTCTCCCTACACTGTCCATTGAGTTGTCCTCAAAAGCAATATACATCCTGCTATACCTGCTACATGGGAAGTGCCAGGTGGGAAATGTAGAGCTTGTTCTCCCTGTCTTTGAGTACTGCTTTCTACTCTCCCCGTTACCTCTTTGCTAACATTCTCGAGAGAGAGTTGTGCTCAAAAGCAAAGCACATATCAAGACCTATCTCCACATGGAAAGTGCCAGCAGGGAAAGGTGGGGACTATTCTTGGACTCGATAGGAACTGCTTCAAGTCACCTAATTCTCTCTCTGCCTACTCTCGCCATAAAGCTAGGCACAAAACCAACCAACACTCTTCTTGCTGTACCTCCAACATGGAAAGAGCCGGGAGGGAATTGTAGGGATTGTTTCTCAGTGTCTCCAATAACGGCATTCAGTGTGCCACCAACTTTTTCTTCTACACCCTCCAGGAGTTCTCCTCAAAATCCATAAACGTCTTGTTATACGTAAAACAAGCAAAGGGCCCAAAGCGAATTGTATAGCTGTTCTCAGTATCTCTGAGAATTGCTCTGATTATCCGTGTGACCTCTTTGCTAAGACTCTCCAGAGAGCCGTCCTCAAAACCAACACACATCTTGACATATCTCCCACATTGATCGCAGTGTCTCCAGGAACGGCATTCGAGGAGCCAGGAACTTTTCTGCCTACACTGTCTGCGGGCAGTTCCTCAAAACCAATATACATCCTGCTATATCTCCCACATGGAAAGTGCCAGGAGGGAAAAGTGGCGATTATGTTTAGACTTTCTCGGAACTGCTTCAAATCAACTAGATAGCTTTGTGCTGCAAATCTCCCAAGAGCCAAATGTAAAAGCAGCAAACATCTCGCTGTATGTCCCACATCCAAAGCGCCAAGAGAGAGCTTGCTCTCCCTGTCTTTGAGTACTGTTTTCACTGTCCCGGTTACCTCTTTGCTAACATTCTCTTCAGAGCTGCACTGAAACCAGGAACCACGTGGAGAAGGCACCCACACTGAAAATGCCTGGAAGGAACATTGGGGCTTCTTCTCAGTGTCTCTGATGTCGGGTTTTACTGTCCCGGGAAAGTCTCTGCTAACACCCTGCAGAGCGCCGTGCCCAATATACAGAAACGTCTTGCGGTATCTCCTACAGGGAAAGTGCCAAGAGGGAATTGTCGAGCTTGTTCACAGTGTCTCTGAGAATTGCTCTGATTATCCGTGTGACCTCTTTGCTAAGACTCTCCAGAGAGCCGTCCTCAAAACCAACACACATCTTGACATATCTCCCTCATTGATCGCAGGGTCTCCAGGAACGGCATTCAATGAGCCAGGAACTTTTCTCCCTACACTGTCCATTGAGTTGTCCTCAAAAGCAATATACATCCTGCTATACCTGCTACATGGGAAGTGCCAGGTGGGAAATGTAGAGCTTGTTCTCCCTGTCTTTGAGTACTGCTTTCTACTCTCCCCGTTACCTCTTTGCTAACATTCTCTCGAGAGAGTTGTGCTCAAAAGCAAAGCACATATCAAGACCTATCTCCACATGGAAAGTGCCAGCAGGGAAAGGTGGGGACTATTCTTGGACTCGATAGGAACTGCTTCAAGTCACCTAATTCTCTCTCTGCCTACTCTCGCCATAAATCTAGGCACAAAACCAACCAACAATCTTCTTGCTGTACCTCCAACATGGAAAGAGCCAGGAGGGAATTGTAGGGCTTGTTTCTCAGTGTCTCCAATAACGGCATTCAGTGTGCCACCAACTTTTTCTTCTACACCCTCCAGGAGTTCTCCTCAAAATCCATAAACGTCTTGTTATACGTAAAACAAGCAAAGGGCCCAAAGCGAATTGTATAGCTGTTCTCAGTGTCTCTGAGAATTGCTCTGATTATCCGTGTTACCTCTTTGCTAAGACTCTCCAGAGAGCCGTCCTCAAAACCAACACACATCTTGACATATCTCCCACATTGATCGCAGTGTCTCCAGGAACGGCATTCGAGGAGCCAGGAACTTTTCTGCCTACACTGTCTGCGGACAGTTCCTCAAAACCAATATACATCCTGCTATATCTCCCACATGGAAAGTGCCAGGAGGGAAAAGTGGCGATTATGTTTAGACTTTCTCGGAACTGCTTCAAATCAACTAGATAGCTTTGTGCTGCAAATCTCCCAAGAGCCAAATGTAAAAGCAGCAAACATCTCGCTGTATGTCCCACATCCAAAGCGCCAAGAGAGAGTTTGCTCTCCCTGTCTTTGAGTACTGTTTTCACTGTCCCGGTTACCTCTTTGCTAACATTCTCTTCAGAGCTGCACTGAAACCAGGAACCACGTGGAGAAGGCACCCACACTGAAAATGCCTGGAAGGAACATTGGGGCTTCTTCTCAGTGTCTCTGATGTCGGGTTTTACTGTCCCGGGAAAGTCTCTGCTAACAGCCTGCAGAGCGCTGTGCCCAATATACAGAAACGTCTTGCGGTATCTCCTACAGGGAAAGTGCCAAGAGGGAGTTGTCGAGCTCGTTCTCAGTGTCTCTGAGAATTGCTCTGATTATCCGTGTGACCTCTTTGCTAAGACTCTCCAGAGAGCCGTCCTCAAAACCAACACACATCTTGACATATCTCCCTCATTGATCGCAGGGTCTCCAGGAACGGCATTCAATGAGCCAGGAACTTTTCTCCCTACACTGTCCATTGAGTTGTCCTCAAAAGCAATATACATCCTGCTATACCTGCTACATGGGAAGTGCCAGGTGGGAAATGTAGAGCTTGTTCTCCCTGTCTTTGAGTACTGCTTTCTACTCTCCCCGTTACCTCTTTGCTAACATTCTCTCGAGAGAGAGTTGTGCTCAAAAGCAAAGCACATATCAAGACCTATCTCCACATGGAAAGTGCCAGCAGGGAAAGGTGGGGACTATTCTTGGACTCGATAGGAACTGCTTCAAGTCACCTAATTCTCTCTCTGCCTACTCTCGCCATAAAGCTAGGCACAAAACCAACCAACACTCTTCTTGCTGTACCTCCAACATGGAAAGAGCCAGGAGGGAATTGTAGGGCTTGTTTCTCAGTGTCTCCAATAACGGCATTCAGTGTGCCACCAACTTTTTCTTCTACACCCTCCAGGAGTTCTCCTCAAAATCCATAAACGTCTTGTTATACGTAAAACAAGCAAAGGGCCCAAAGCGAATTGTATAGCTGTTCTCAGTGTCTCTGAGAATTGCTCTGATTATCCGTGTGACCTCTTTGCTAAGACTCTCCAGAGAGCCGTCCTCAAAACCAACACACATCTTGACATATCTCCCACATTGATCGCAGTGTCTCCAGGAACGGCATTCGAGGAGCCAGGAACTTTTCTGCCTACACTGTCTGCGGGCAGTTCCTCAAAACCAATATACATCCTGCTATATCTCCCACATGGAAAGTGCCAGGAGGGAAAAGTGGCGATTATGTTTAGACTTTCTCGGAACTGCTTCAAATCAACTAGATAGCTTTGTGCTGCAAATCTCCCAAGAGCCAAATGTAAAAGCAGCAAACATCTCGCTGTATGTCCCACATCCAAAGCGCCAAGAGAGAGCTTGCTCTCCCTGTCTTTGAGTACTGTTTTCACTGTCCCGGTTACCTCTTTGCTAACATTCTCTTCAGAGCTGCACTGAAACCAGGAACCACGTGGAGAAGGCACCCACACTGAAAATGCCTGGAAGGAACATTGGGGCTTCTTCTCAGTGTCTCTGATGTCGGGTTTTACTGTCCCGGGAAAGTCTCTGCTAACAGCCTGCAGAGCGCTGTGCCCAATATACAGAAACGTCTTGCGGTATCTCCTACAGGGAAAGTGCCAAGAGGGAATTGTCGAGCTCGTTCTCAGTGTCTCTGAGAATTGCTCTGATTATCCGTGTGACCTCTTTGCTAAGACTCTCCAGAGAGCCGTCCTCAAAACCAACACACATCTTGACATATCTCCCTCATTGATCGCAGTGTCTCCAGGAACGGCATTCAATGAGCCAGGAACTTTTCTCCCTACACTGTCCATTGAGTTGTCCTCAAAAGCAATATACATCCTGCTATACCTGCTACATGGGAAGTGCCAGGTGGGAAATGTAGAGCTTGTTCTCCCTGTCTTTGAGTACTGCTTTCTACTCTCCCCGTTACCTCTTTGCTAACATTCTCGAGAGAGAGTTGTGCTCAAAAGCAAAGCACATATCAAGACCTATCTCCACATGGAAAGTGCCAGCAGGGAAAGGTGGGGACTATTCTTGGACTCGATAGGAACTGCTTCAAGTCACCTAATTCTCTCTCTGCCTACTCTCGCCATAAAGCTAGGCACAAAACCAACCAACACTCTTCTTGCTGTACCTCCAACATGGAAAGAGCCAGGAGGGAATTGTAGGGCTTGTTTCTCAGTGTCTCCAATAACGGCATTCAGTGTGCCACCAACTTTTTCTTCTACACCCTCCAGGAGTTCTCCTCAAAATCCATAAACGTCTTGTTATACGTAAAACAAGCAAAGGGCCCAAAGCGAATTGTATAGCTGTTCTCAGTGTCTCTGAGAATTGCTCTGATTATCCGTGTTACCTCTTTGCTAAGACTCTCCAGAGAGCCGTCCTCAAAACCAACACACATCTTGACATATCTCCCACATTGATCGCAGTGTCTCCAGGAACGGCATTCGAGGAGCCAGGAACTTTTCTGCCTACACTGTCTGCGGGCAGTTCCTCAAAACCAATATACATCCTGCTATATCTCCCACATGGAAAGTGCCAGGAGGGAAAAGTGGCGATTATGTTTAGACTTTCTCGGAACTGCTTCAAATCAACTAGATAGCTTTGTGCTGCAAATCTCCCAAGAGCCAAATGTAAAAGCAGCAAACATCTCGCTGTATGTCCCACATCCAAAGCGCCAAGAGAGAGTTTGCTCTCCCTGTCTTTGAGTACTGTTTTCACTGTCCCGGTTACCTCTTTGCTAACATTCTCTTCAGAGCTGCAGTGAAACCAGGAACCACGTGGAGAAGGCACCCACACTGAAAATGCCTGGAAGGAACATTGGGGCTTCTTCTCAGTGTCTCTGATGTCGGGTTTTACTGTCCCGGGAAAGTCTCTGCTAACACCCTGCAGAGCGCTGTGCCCAATATACAGAAACGTCTTGCGGTATCTCCTACAGGGAAAGTGCCAAGAGGGAGTTGTCGAGCTCGTTCTCAGTGTCTCTGAGAATTGCTCTGATTATCCGTGTTACCTCTTTGGTAAGACTCTCCAGAGAGCCGTTCTCAAAACCAACACATATCTTGACATATCTCCCTCATTGATGGCAGGGTCTCCAGGAACGGCATTCAATGAGCCAGGAACTTTTCTCCCTACACTGTCCATTGAGTTGTCCTCAAAAGCAATATACATCCTGCTATACCTGCTACATGGGAAGTGCCAGGTGGGAAATGTAGAGCTTGTTCTCCCTGTCTTTGAGTACTGCTTTCTACTCTCCCCGTTACCTCTTTGCTAACATTCTCTCGAGAGAGTTGTGCTCAAAAGCAAAGCACATATCAAGACCTATCTCCACATGGAAAGTGCCAGCAGGGAAAGGTGGGGACTATTCTTGGACTCGATAGGAACTGCTTCAAGTCACCTAATTCTCTCTCTGCCTACTCTCGCCATAAAGCTAGGCACAAAACCAACCAACACTCTTCTTGCTGTACCTCCAACATGGAAAGAGCCAGGAGGGAATTGTAGGGCTTGTTTCTCAGTGTCTCCAATAACGGCATTCAGTGTGCCACCAACTTTTTCTTCTACACCCTCCAGGAGTTCTCCTCAAAATCCATAAACGTCTTGTTATACGTAAAACAAGCAAAGGGCCCAAAGTGAATTGTATAGCTGTTCTCAGTGTCTCTGAGAATTGCTCTGATTATCCGTGTGACCTCTTTGCTAAGACTCTCCAGAGAGCCGTCCTCAAAACCAACACACATCTTGACATATCTCCCACATTGATCGCAGTGTCTCCAGGAACGGCATTCGAGGAGCCAGGAACTTTTCTGCCTACACTGTCTGCGGGCAGTTCCTCAAAACCAATATACATCCTGCTATATCTCCCACATGGAAAGTGCCAGGAGGGAAAAGTGGCGATTATGTTTAGACTTTCTCGGAACTGCTTCAAATCAACTAGATAGCTTTGTGCTGCAAATCTCCCAAGAGCCAAATGTAAAAGCAGCAAACATCTCGCTGTATGTCCCACATCCAAAGCGCCAAGAGAGAGCTTGCTCTCCCTGTCTTTGAGTACTGTTTTCACTGTCCCGGTTACCTCTTTGCTAACATTCTCTTCAGAGCTGCACTGAAACCAGGAACCACGTGGAGAAGGCACCCACACTGAAAATGCCTGGAAGGAACATTGGGGCTTCTTCTCAGTGTCTCTGATGTCGGGTTTTACTGTCCCGGGAAAGTCTCTGCTAACACCCTGCAGAGCGCTGTGCCCAATATACAGAAACGTCTTGCGGTATCTCCTACAGGGAAAGTGCCAAGAGGGAGTTGTCGAGCTCGTTCTCAGTGTCTCTGAGAATTGCTCTGATTATCCGTGTGACCTCTTTGCTAAGACTCTCCAGAGAGCCGTCCTCAAAACCAACACACATCTTGACATATCTCCCTCATTGATCGCAGGGTCTCCAGGAACGGCATTCAATGAGCCAGGAACTTTTCTCCCTACACTGTCCATTGAGTTGTCCTCAAAAGCAATATACATCCTGCTATACCTGCTACATGGGAAGTGCCAGGTGGGAAATGTAGAGCTTGTTCTCCCTGTCTTTGAGTACTGCTTTCTACTCTCCCCGTTACCTCTTTGCTAACATTCTCTCGAGAGGGTTGTGCTCAAAAGCAAAGCACATATCAAGACCTATCTCCACATGGAAAGTGCCAGCAGGGAAAGGTGGGGACTATTCTTGGACTCGATAGGAACTGCTTCAAGTCACCTAATTCTCTCTCTGCCTACTCTCGCCATAAAGCTAGGCACAAAACCAACCAACACTCTTCTTGCTGTACCTCCAACATGGAAAGAGCCAGGAGGGAATTGTAGGGCTTGTTTCTCAGTGTCTCCAATAACGGCATTCAGTGTGCCACCAACTTTTTCTTCTACACCCTCCAGGAGTTCTCCTCAAAATCCATAAACGTCTTGTTATACGTAAAACAAGCAAAGGGCCCAAAGCGAATTGTATAGCTGTTCTCAGTGTCTCTGAGAATTGCTCTGATTATCCGTGTTACCTCTTTGCTAAGACTCTCCAGAGAGCCGTCCTCAAAACCAACACACATCTTGACATATCTCCCACATTGATCGCAGTGTCTCCAGGAACGGCATTCGAGGAGCCAGGAACTTTTCTGCCTACACTGTCTGCGGGCAGTTCCTCAAAACCAATATACATCCTGCTATATCTCCCACATGGAAAGTGCCAGGAGGGAAAAGTGGCGATTATGTTTAGACTTTCTCGGAACTGCTTCAAATCAACTAGATAGCTTTGTGCTGCAAATCTCCCAAGAGCCAAATGTAAAAGCAGCAAACATCTCGCTGTATGTCCCACATCCAAAGCGCCAAGAGAGAGCTTGCTCTCCCTGTCTTTGAGTACTGTTTTCACTGTCCCGGTTCCCTCTTTGCTAACATTCTCTTCAGAGCTGCACTGAAACCAGGAACCACGTGGAGAAGGCACCCACACTGAAAATGCCTGGAAGGAACATTGGGGCTTCTTCTCAGTGTCTCTGATGTCGGGTTTTACTGTCCCGGGAAAGTCTCTGCTAACAGCCTGCAGAGCGCTGTGCCCAATATACAGAAACGTCTTGCGGTATCTCCTACAGGGAAAGTGCCAAGAGGGAATTGTCGAGCTCGTTCTCAGTGTCTCTGAGAATTGCTCTGATTATCCGTGTGACCTCTTTGCTAAGACTCTCCAGAGAGCCGTCCTCAAAACCAACACACATCTTGACATATCTCCCTCATTGATGGCAGGGTCTCCAGGAACGGCATTCAATGAGCCAGGAACTTTTCTCCCTACACTGTCCATTGAGTTGTCCTTAAAAGCAATATACATCCTGCTATACCTGCTACATGGGAAGTGCCAGGTGGGAAATGTAGAGCTTGTTCTCCCTGTCTTTGAGTACTGCTTTCTACTCTCCCCGTTACCTCTTTGCTAACATTCTCTCGAGAGAGTTGTGCTCAAAAGCAAAGCACATATCAAGACCTATCTCCACATGGAAAGTGCCAGCAGGGAAAGGTGGGGACTATTCTTGGACTCGATAGGAACTGCTTCAAGTCACCTAATTCTCTCTCTGCCTACTCTCGCCATAAAGCTAGGCACAAAACCAACCAACACTCTTCTTGCTGTACCTCCAACATGGAAAGAGCCAGGAGGGAATTGTAGGGCTTGTTTCTCAGTGTCTCCAATAACGGCATTCAGTGTGCCACCAACTTTTTCTTCTACACCCTCCAGGAGTTCTCCTCAAAATCCATAAACGTCTTGTTATACGTAAAACAAGCAAAGGGCCCAAAGCGAATTGTATAGCTGTTCTCAGTGTCTCTGAGAATTGCTCTGATTATCCGTGTTACCTCTTTGCTAAGACTCTCCAGAGAGCCGTCCTCAAAACCAACACACATCTTGACATATCTCCCACATTGATCGCAGTGTCTCCAGGAACGGCATTCGAGGAGCCAGGAACTTTTCTGCCTACACTGTCTGCGGGCAGTTCCTCAAAACCAATATACATCCTGCTATATCTCCCACATGGAAAGTGCCAGGAGGGAAAAGTGGCGATTATGTTTAGACTTTCTCGGAACTGCTTCAAATCAACTAGATAGCTTTGTGCTGCAAATCTCCCAAGAGCCAAATGTAAAAGCAGCAAACATCTCGCTGTATGTCCCACATCCAAAGCGCCAAGAGAGAGCTTGCTCTCCCTGTCTTTGAGTACTGTTTTCACTGTCCCGGTTCCCTCTTTGCTAACATTCTCTTCAGAGCTGCACTGAAACCAGGAACCACGTGGAGAAGGCACCCACACTGAAAATGCCTGGAAGGAACATTGGGGCTTCTTCTCAGTGTCTCTGATGTCGGGTTTTACTGTCCCGGGAAAGTCTCTGCTAACACCCTGCAGAGCGCTGTGCCCAATATACAGAAACGTCTTGCGGTATCTCCTACAGGGAAAGTGCCAAGAGGGAATTGTCGAGCTCGTTCTCAGTGTCTCTGAGAATTGCTCTGATTATCCGTGTGACCTCTTTGCTAAGACTCTCCAGAGAGCCGTCCTCAAAACCAACACACATCTTGACATATCTCCCTCATTGATCGCAGGGTCTCCAGGAACGGCATTCAATGAGCCAGGAACTTTTCTCCCTACACTGTCCATTGAGTTGTCCTCAAAAGCAATATACATCCTGCTATACCTGCTACATGGGAAGTGCCAGGTGGGAAATGTAGAGCTTGTTCTCCCTGTCTTTGAGTACTGCTTTCTACTCTCCCTGTTACCTCTTTGCTAACATTCTCTCGAGAGAGTTGTGCTCAAAAGCAAAGCACATATCAAGACCTATCTCCACATGGAAAGTGCCAGCAGGGAAAGGTGGGGACTATTCTTGGACTCGATAGGAACTGCTGCAAGTCACCTAATTCTCTCTCTGCCTACTCTCGCCATAAAGCTAGGCACAAAACCAACCAACACTCTTCTTGCTGTACCTCCAACATGGAAAGAGCCAGGAGGGAATTGTAGGGCTTGTTTCTCAGTGTCTCCAATAACGGCATTCAGTGTGCCACCAACTTTTTCTTCTACACCCTCCAGGAGTTCTCCTCAAAATCCATAAACGTCTTGTTATACGTAAAACAAGCAAAGGGCCCAAAGCGAATTGTATAGCTGTTCTCAGTGTCTCTGAGAATTGCTCTGATTATCCGTGTTACCTCTTTGCTAAGACTCTCCAGAGAGCCGTCCTCAAAACCAACACACATCTTGACATATCTCCCACATTGATCGCAGTGTCTCCAGGAACGGCATTCGAGGAGCCAGGAACTTTTCTGCCTACACTGTCTGCGGGCAGTTCCTCAAAACCAATATACATCCTGCTATATCTCCCACATGGAAAGTGCCAGGAGGGAAAAGTGGCGATTATGTTTAGACTTTCTCAGAACTGCTTCAAATCAACTAGATAGCTTTGTGCTGCAAATCTCCCAAGAGCCAAATGTAAAAGCAGCAAACATCTCGCTGTATGTCCCACATCCAAAGCGCCAAGAGAGAGCTTGCTCTCCCTGTCTTTGAGTACTGTTTTCACTGTCCCGGTTACCTCTTTGCTAACATTCTCTTCAGAGCTGCACTGAAACCAGGAACCACGTGGAGAAGGCACCCACACTGAAAATGCCTGGAAGGAACATTGGGGCTTCTTCTCAGTGTCTCTGATGTCGGGTTTTACTGTCCCGGGAAAGTCTCTGCTAACACCCTGCAGAGCGCTGTGCCCAATATACAGAAACGTCTTGCGGTATCTCCTACAGGGAAAGTGCCAAGAGGGAGTTGTCGAGCTCGTTCTCAGTGTCTCTGAGAATTGCTCTGATTATCCGTGTGACCTCTTTGCTAAGACTCTCCAGAGAGCCGTCCTCAAAACCAACACACATCTTGACATATCTCCCTCATTGATCGCAGGGTCTCCAGGAACGGCATTCAATGAGCCAGGAACTTTTCTCCCTACACTGTCCATTGAGTTGTCCTTAAAAGCAATATACATCCTGCTATACCTGCTACATGGGAAGTGCCAGGTGGGAAATGTAGAGCTTGTTCTCCCTGTCTTTGAGTACTGCTTTCTACTCTCCCCGTTACCTCTTTGCTAACATTCTCTCGAGAGAGTTGTGCTCAAAAGCAAAGCACATATCAAGACCTATCTCCACATGGAAAGTGCCAGCAGGGAAAGGTGGGGACTATTCTTGGACTCGATAGGAACTGCTTCAAGTCACCTAATTCTCTCTCTGCCTACTCTCGCCATAAAGCTAGGCACAAAACCAACCAACACTCTTCTTGCTGTACCTCCAACATGGAAAGAGCCAGGAGGGAATTGTAGGGCTTGTTTCTCAGTGTCTCCAATAACGGCATTCAGTGTGCCACCAACTTTTTCTTCTACACCCTCCAGGAGTTCTCCTCAAAATCCATAAACCTCTTGTTATACGTAAAACAAGCAAAGGGCCCAAAGCGAATTGTATAGCTGTTCTCAGTGTCTCTGAGAATTGCTCTGATTATCCGTGTTACCTCTTTGCTAAGACTCTCCAGAGAGCCGTCCTCAAAACCAACACACATCTTGACATATCTCCCACATTGATCGCAGTGTCTCCAGGAACGGCATTCGAGGAGCCAGGAACTTTTCTGCCTACACTGTCTGCGGGCAGTTCCTCAAAACCAATATACATCCTGCTATATCTCCCACATGGAAAGTGCCAGGAGGGAAAAGTGGCGATTATGTTTAGACTTTCTCGGAACTGCTTCAAATCAACTAGATAGCTTTGTGCTGCAAATCTCCCAAGAGCCAAATGTAAAAGCAGCAAACATCTCGCTGTATGTCCCACATCCAAAGCGCCAAGAGAGAGCTTGCTCTCCCTGTCTTTGAGTACTGTTTTCACTGTCCCGGTTCCCTCTTTGCTAACATTCTCTTCAGAGCTGCACTGAAACCAGGAACCACGTGGAGAAGGCACCCACACTGAAAATGCCTGGAAGGAACATTGGGGCTTCTTCTCAGTGTCTCTGATGTCGGGTTTTACTGTCCCGGGAAAGTCTCTGCTAACACCCTGCAGAGCGCTGTGCCCAATATACAGAAACGTCTTGCGGTATCTCCTACAGGGAAAGTGCCAAGAGGGAATTGTCGAGCTCGTTCTCAGTGTCTCTGAGAATTGCTCTGATTATCCGTGTGACCTCTTTGCTAAGACTCTCCAGAGAGCCGTCCTCAAAACCAACACACATCTTGACATATCTCCCTCATTGATGGCAGGGTCTCCAGGAACGGCATTCAATGAGCCAGGAACTTTTCTCCCTACACTGTCCATTGAGTTGTCCTCAAAAGCAATATACATCCTGCTATACCTGCTACATGGGAAGTGCCAGGTGGGAAATGTAGAGCTTGTTCTCCCTGTCTTTGAGTACTGCTTTCTACTCTCCCTGTTACCTCTTTGCTAACATTCTCTCGAGAGAGTTGTGCTCAAAAGCAAAGCACATATCAAGACCTATCTCCACATGGAAAGTGCCAGCAGGGAAAGGTGGGGACTATTCTTGGACTCGATAGGAACTGCTTCAAGTCACCTAATTCTCTCTCTGCCTACTCTCGCCATAAAGCTAGGCACAAAACCAACCAACACTCTTCTTGCTGTACCTCCAACATGGAAAGAGCCAGGAGGGAATTGTAGGGCTTGTTTCTCAGTGTCTCCAATAACGGCATTCAGTGTGCCACCAACTTTTTCTTCTACACCCTCCAGGAGTTCTCCTCAAAATCCATAAACGTCTTGTTATACGTAAAACAAGCAAAGGGCCCAAAGCGAATTGTATAGCTGTTCTCAGTGTCTCTGAGAATTGCTCTGATTATCCGTGTTACCTCTTTGCTAAGACTCTCCAGAGAGCCGTCCTCAAAACCAACACACATCTTGACATATCTCCCACATTGATCGCAGTGTCTCCAGGAACGGCATTCGAGGAGCCAGGAACTTTTCTGCCTACACTGTCTGCGGGCAGTTCCTCAAAACCAATATACATCCTGCTATATCTCCCACATGGAAAGTGCCAGGAGGGAAAAGTGGCGATTATGTTTAGACTTTCTCAGAACTGCTTCAAATCAACTAGATAGCTTTGTGCTGCAAATCTCCCAAGAGCCAAATGTAAAAGCAGCAAACATCTCGCTGTATGTCCCACATCCAAAGCGCCAAGAGAGAGCTTGCTCTCCCTGTCTTTGAGTACTGTTTTCACTGTCCCGGTTACCTCTTTGCTAACATTCTCTTCAGAGCTGCACTGAAACCAGGAACCACGTGGAGAAGGCACCCACACTGAAAATGCCTGGAAGGAACATTGGGGCTTCTTCTCAGTGTCTCTGATGTCGGGTTTTACTGTCCCGGGAAAGTCTCTGCTAACACCCTGCAGAGCGCTGTGCCCAATATACAGAAACGTCTTGC